>NW_027468689.1:31742004-31787004 GCF_046254945.1 Alosa pseudoharengus | reverse complement strand
AAGGCTGCCCTGGTAGCACCTGGTATGTACACTACAAAGTAAAATAGTCTGGAATGCCATGTGTGCAGGGTTGGCAGTGCCAGATGCCGTTCTTTGGAGGAAAATAGCGACCGAGGGGGTAACATAAGCCTTTATGAGAGCATTAAAGCACTATAGGTGGTTGCAGACCCAACCATCACTTTGTAAGCCAGCATTAGTGACTTGAATGTTATGCATGTGTATATTCCATTACAAGACACGTCCACTTCTGTGCTGGCATTTAAGCGCAGCGCCTCCTGTGATAAAGAATAGAGATTAAAGAAAACACAGAACCAACTCTTCCACATCAATTCCACATCTGGCCGCAGATAGGCTCAGTGTTGGACACTATTTTAACCTCTAATTGAACCAGATTAGGGTATCAGAGCAAGCCATCAGTCCTGTGAATGCTGGGGAAGCAGAAAGCCAAACACAATGGGAAGTGCACTCACTGTAATAAAACTGGACAACTCCATCACTAACAAATCAATTGATTTCTCTCCCTCTCTTTCTCTCCCTCTGTGTCAACAAAGCTGAAGTCATGGTTCAATTTATTAATTGGCACATACATGATACTGTCCATGTGTTAACATCCCTAGATTAAGCCCTGTTTGCAGCCTTGTGGAGGCCTATGAGGTCCTCCAGAGGATAAATGCACCACTGGTCAAGTAATGCCTGTTACAGCACTGCTCCAGGTCACAGCTGAAATGGTTGGTGGCTATGTGTTTGTGGCCCATAAGGGAAACTCAGCCTCTGGTTGCATTGCTGGGTAATTGGTACATGGATTCAAGCCTGCTGTAGGGGTTTGTTCTCTGTCAGGAGTTAGCGGTGCTAATGTAAGAGCGGAAAATCATTGTCATGGCTCATTTTGCTTTGACTACACTTCTCAGAATGCTTTGCTGTTTTGTTGTTGAAGGCGAGGAGAAGAAGAGTTGTGGAATGAAGAGTGGTTTGTGTTGAAACTTGAAGACAAGTAAACTATCTCTCATTTAAAAATATCTGTCTACATGAATTCATTAACCTGCAAGAGTAATCCCTCTGGAGAATTTAAAGGTTAACGCTATTAAAGATCATCTTGGGGTTCAGTAAATCTCTTGTTTGCTTCAGTTCTGTTCCACACAGATTGGGAGAGGACACAAGGCTAAATAATGGGCTCTATCTTCACCTATGACTGTAGAAACACTACTACCTCTGTAATGCAGTCATTGGTCCTCACAGACTGTCCCCTCCCCTGTGCGTGTCTCTGGTGCAGTCAGTGTGAGTTATCAGATGCTACTCTCTCATCTAGTATTTCTCATGTCCATCTGTCAGTCAGCCTATCTCTGATCTTTTTTTTCCCTTTGACCTCCGTTATATATAATATAATATTATATATGTTATTGATTCTACTTAATAGGGAGGTCTCTCTTGAATTATAACCATTAAAATATGTGAATCTATTGTGATTGGTTTTAAGTATTTCCGGGCTACTCAACGTGATGGTCAGTAACAATGCCTGTGTTTTATCTAACTCATTGTGGTTCTCTTTGAGGAATACTACCTGGAAGGTGCTATGGTACACTCCCATGTCCATAGAGAGGTATTGTCTTTAACTTCTCTGGGAAGGAAAGATGTGAGAACAAATGATTTGAAACTTAACTTGAAATAGATCATCTACCTCCACAGAGATTCATGGACACACTCACAGAAGTCCAGTAAGTTTGTGTTTTTATTTGAGGTGAGAACAAGTGTGCTCTCAGCCCCTTCTGAAGCCAGTTGAGACAGAAGTCTGTTGTATGGGCCACACAGCTGATGTAGAGCCAGTAATACCACTCTTCACTTTATCCTCCAACCTCTTCATGTGCACGGCCATTTTAATTATGGTCACTATTTTCCATTGTTTTCAAAATGTAAATGTAAATGCTATAGTTACACTAGTTACAAAACAGTAAACTGAGAGCTGTCTCGAAGGCCCTAACAAACTGGCATGGATTTTCCAAACTACAGTCCAAAGCGTTCTCTCTCTCTCTCCCTCCCTCCTTCCTCCTCCCTGTCTTCCTCTCCTCCTCTGCCTCCCTGATGTATGATGATGGGCTGGCATGCTCCAGAATGGCACCTCAGAGTAATTAGTGGACTTAGTCGCAGACGGCTAATTGTCAATCTCTGCAGACATTTTATTGGTCAATTAGCCCTTCAAACAGTGACTCAGCAAAATGTGCCTTATTATCACTTCTAATATCAGACAATTAGCATGGATGTCCTGTAGCCCCCTCCCCCTCTCCACATCGCTCTCTTTCCTCCTCTCTTTTTCTCTCTCTCTCTTCTATTCTCAGAAATGCACTCCTTCTCAGAGTCTTTTTTCTCTTACACCCACTTTTCATTCCTCTATCTCCCTCTCACTCTCTCTTTCTCTCTCTCTGTCTCTCACACACACACGCACACACACACACACACACACACGCACACACACACACACGCATGCATGCACACATATACCCCCCTCCCCTCTTCTTGTTCTGTCGGTTCAGTTCATCATCAGGTAATTAGTATTTTCATTAACTCTCTGCTATGATGAGGCTTGATCATTTAATTTTCCCTTCACAAGTCCTGACTGTCCAACTCTTTCCATAATTAACATGATTTATCCTCCCTCCTGTGCAATGAAGAGTACTTCTGCATGCTCTCTCTCTCTCTCTCTCTCTCTCTCTCTGTCTCTCTCTCTGTCTGCCTCTCTCTCTTTCTCAGCCTTCCTCTGTCTTTCATGAAACAGATACAGAATTTGAAAAGCACATGCCATATATGATGCAAGAAAATAATCAATGTAACATGATTTCTTGCAGCTCTGTGCATTTTTCATATACATCAGCAACACGAAACTACTCATATTTCTGTTAATTTCCCCCCCTATATTTTCAACCCATTTTTGAAACAGCTATACTAGGATGTCAATGGTGATAGTGTCCCAGTCCCAGGGTTGAAGACAGGGGTCTGTGAGTCACAGAGAGAGAAAGGCAGTCTCAGTGGGATCAATGGCATCATTCTGCAGTGACACCCCTTAGGTTACAGACACCATATGCTGAAGGCAGACCATCAATACCACCCATCTGTTAGAGTTATTACACGCTAGGAGGTGCACACAGTACTGTACTGGTCACAGAAGCATTCTGCTCTCTCTCTCTCTCTCCCTCTCTCTCTCTCTCTCTCTCTCTCACACACACACACACACCCCCACACACACACACTTGTTTTCTCTCTCACACATACACATTTACACACAGACACATTCAGAAAGCACATGCACACATAGAGTAAATAGTTACTATTGTCTATGAATGCATACAGCATAGTCACACACAAACCCATACAAAGATCCACATATATACACACATACACAGCCCATTCAGCTGTAAGCCCATATTACAGAATTCTTGCTGAATGCATTTCATATCAAACCCATCTCATTTCTGTCTTTTAAAGGTTGAATCAATTCTCTTTCTATTGGGCAGATCTGCAGTGTGCCTGGGCCTTGGTCGCTGTATAATCCAATCGAGCAGTGGGATCAAGTAGAAACTCCACTACACAACTACAAAGCCTTGGCGAGCCAGCCAGGGGAGCCCAGAAATGCACATAACTGATTTGATCATTAATAACGCGCCATTGATTATTGTTCTGCTGTTTAAAGGTGAAGTACTGCAGCTTGAAAAACAGCAGGGAGCTGGTGAGTTTGTACTTGAAGTGCACACACACACACACACACACACACACACACACACACACACACACACACACTCACACACACACACACACACACACACACACACACACACACTCAAACACACATGTGCACATGAGAACAAACATCTTTTTTTTCCCCAAGGGACGATTTACATTTTGGAAAGTGCATTGAATCCCTGGAGGGTGTGTATCACTTTCAATCAATGCTGACCCTGAACTTTCTTTGTACCAGGCAAGGAAAAACGATCCACAAGCGCCAGTTTTTCAAGTCAGGCTCCTCTCTGAGAGAGTCCACCTGTCTCATGCTCAATCAACTAAATGCCAAACTGTGCACCTCAGAAAGTTTTAAAGGCTCTCGTACAGTCATGTCCTCTCTAGAACAGAGAGGAAGAGAGAGAGAGAGAGAAAGAGAGAGAGATAAATGGATAGATGAATAAATAGAGATGGAGAAAGATAAGAAAGATACAGAGGGCAAGGGAAAAATTGACAAGAGGAAGACAACGACTAAAACAAGTTCTGAATGTTTCTGAAAACATATTGTATTTACGCACACACACAAATGCTCTGAAATACCACATGCCCTGAATCCTAGAGTGTAATGTAGACAGATTAAGCTTCCTTTCCCCCTTCATTTCCCCGGTCAGCATCTTGTATGAAGCCAGCTGACAAAAGCGCAAAATTTTCCCCTTACTTACTGAAATGTGTTGTGAAATCTATACAGTATGATGCTCAGCATGAATGTATGCGTGTTTGTGTGTGTGTGTGTGTGTGTGTGTGTGTGTGTGTGTGTGTGTGTGTGTGTGTGTGTGTGTGTGTGTGTGTGTGTGTGTGTGTGTGCATGCATGCCTGTGTGCGTGCTAGAGCCAATATCTTGCTGTATCTTGCTTTGTGGACGTGGAACGGAAAATCTGTATTAAAGCGAATGTGCAATGTAGTAGACATAGCCCTAGTATCTACTGTGTTATGTGAAAACAACACCATTTTGACAAATTAAGTGTAACCTCAAATATATTAATATAGACATTAATAAGTGTCAAATTTCAAGGTTATGGTGATGATGCCACTCTGACTGGAACACAGGCAACAGAATATACAGAGAGCATACTGGCAGCCAAAGGGGAAGCTAACCATGAAGACAGAGTGAGAGAGGGAGACAGACATTGCTGAATAGAGAAGATAAAGCAACGGAAAATACATACCAAGGGACTCATAAAAGACAGAGAGATAGAGAAAGAGAGAGAGAGAGAGATCAGGTAGCAGAAGCAAAAGAAGAAGAGAAGTCTAGCTTGATCACCCCCCCCCCCCCCCCCCCCCACACACACACACACACACACACAGCAAAACAGAAGCACGTACAGTAGAAGAGAGAGCTATCATTGTTCTACCCTTGCAGGAAACTACGGCAGCAGAATAAAAGAGGGAGTGAGCAAGAAAAACAATCACAGAGGAACAGTAAAGATAATGTTGGACGGCACATTAGAGAGGGCTGAATTAGCTGTGGCTAGCTGGGGCAGCCTAGCGTCGAGTGCTGCGTTGTACAGAAGCCTTCCTCCGAATGCAAAGCCTTCCATAGCCCTCTCTGCTCAGCCTAAATTATTGATGATAATTATCGCAGGGTGGGTTTCTGAGAGCGATAACAATATATTCTTGAACCAGGAAGTGAGCTGAGGAGAGAGAGGGAAAGAACAACTGCAAGAGGAAAGAGAGAGGGAGAGAGAGACCACCACTAGTGCTTTGAACTGAAATGTCACCATAGCATTTTTTTCTTACCTTTATATTTCTCTCCTGCTGCTCAATATGAAAGTCACTGGAAGTCCCTATCTTGTCATCCATGCCCATTTCTGTTAATCAAATACACATAAATGCCAGTGGTAAATGGTCCTGGGGAATGTCAATGCTGTTACTTTACACTCATGTGTGCATGGAGCCAGCTGCGTGAGTGTGTGTTTGTGAGAGAGAGAGTGTCTGTGTGTGTGTGTGTGTGTGTGTGGATCTCTGCCAGTGCTCATCAGTTGAACAGAAGCTGCAGTTCAGAAGCCAACACATTTTTTTGCATACTCAATAGCTACAACCTATCACATCTCTCTCGCTCTCTCTGTCTGTCTCAGGCTCTCTGTCCCTGTCCAGCTCCACAGAGCAGTGCATATGTATGGCTTGGCATCATAAGGCCGACCAGGTGGTTGATGGCAGGCCTCACCTACCGGTATGTCTGTGTGTGTGTGTTTAGTTGTGTGAGTATTGATTAATGCTGCTGTAGCCATAGATGAGTACAGGGTGAAGGTGGCTGGCTGTTCTAGGTTTTTATGGGAGACAAATTTGGCATATTTCAACACCCTGACCTACTAGACACACACACACACACACACACACACACACACACACACACACACACACACACACACACACACACACACACACACACACACACACGAGATTCAGATGCAAACCCATGTGCAGGTAAAGGTTCACACTGCATGTATGTCCACCAAAGCACATGCACACACACACACACACACACACACACACACACACACACACACACACACAGCAACTACAGGGCAAAAGTGAAAGAAGTGATAAGCCCGAGAAAGAAAGAAAGAAGCACAGCAGAAGGCTCACCTGCTCTGACAGAGTCCAGCGGACCCGCTGTCAGACATGTGATGACTGGGAATTGACAAGTGCTTGTTAGGCTGAGCTTTTTGTTTTTTTCTGCTTTCCCCCTCTTGTTTTCCTCTCCCTATCTCCATGCTCAACCCGAGGGAAAATAATGCACATTGCCTGGAAATTTCTTGAAGCAGGAACGGCAGGTGTGTGTGTGTGTGTGTGTGTGTGTGTGTGTGTGTGTGTTTGTGTGTGTATGGCTTTCTCTAAGCATCAAGTATTTACAGTCGGTATTCATATCGCAGTGTGTGAAGACAGCATGTTGACCTGGACTGATAACAACTGTGGCCTGACCCCATGGCTAAGGCTGCGCAGCCTGGATACAGCAAAGTGGAACTCGTATTAGGGCCACATTTCACTGTTGAGTATTTCTGTAAAGCTGGGCAACACAGCTGCACCAATACATACTGTGTATTGTGATGATACTGACCAGTATTCCGTATATCTCCGTGTTCATACATACCCTCTGAAATGCTCTATATGTTTTGTATCTTTGCCGTAACATAAAATGTTTTAATTTTGTTGACATTGAAAATACTATCTGCAGTAACATCTCGGATTAAATAGCGATCATTTTATGTCCTCCCACTGATACTGATCTCACCTGAACATGGCAGGTTATAGGGTTTTGTGCCTACAGAGAGCGGTGCAAAGTGCTAAAAGACTGAATAAAAAACACCGGCCATGTGAGTCCATTTGTGTGTCATTGATATATAAAAAATGACCTGTTTATATATGTTATATTCATACTAATACACAGAAGGGTTTGAAACACCACTACAATAGATGTAGTCCAGTTAAAAGCCTACCTTGATAAACACCACTACAATAGATGTAGTCCAGTTAAAAGCCTACCTTGATAAACACCACTACAATAGATGTAGTCCAGTTAAAATCTTCCTTGATAAACACCACTACAATAGATGTAGTCCAGTTAAAAGCCTACCTTGATAAACACCACTACAATAGATGTAGTCCAGTTAAAAGCCTACCTTGATAAACACCACTACAATAGATGTAGTCCAGTTAAAAGCCTACCTTGATAAACACCACTACAATAGATGTAGTCCAGTTAAAATCTTCCTTGATAAACACCACTACAATAGATGTAGTCCAGTTAAAAGCCTACCTTGATAAACACCACTACAAGATGTAGTCCAGTTAAAAGCCTACCTTGATAAACACCACTACAATAGATGTAGTCCAGTTAAAAGCCTTAGCTACCTTGATAAAAAGCTCATTAACATCTTCTTACTCTAGCTGAAAAAAAAACTTGACTCAGACGTGTATTTTAGATTTAACTTGTGACCAAAAAATGGCAAATTATGAGCATAATATGCATATGTGTTGTTTTTCACATCTGTGACCTCATAGTCTCTCATTGTCTTTTAATGATTGAATTGTTAACCTGTTCAGCTGTCAGGATCACACAAACAGCATGCAAACGTCATCCCCACCCCCACACACACTCTCTAAGAGAGAGAGATGCACTGCCTTCGTTGATGCAGATCCTCCAGACTCAGTGAGCCAGAGCACTGTGAGGAGTGTGGGAGGAAGTGACTCTTTGCCCGGCTCCCAGTAAGAACAAAGCCTGCATGAAGAACACAGGCCTCCCCTGTAGCGCGTCTCTTCCCATCGGTTAAACCTCCATTAGACGGCCTTTCATCCCCGCCACCTCACCACACCCCACACTTCCACACACACACACTTTCTCTCTCTCTCTCCTACACACACACACACACACACACACATTACACCACTGACAGGCTGTCAAAAGCCTCTCAGCTCTCACTCTATTGCTGAGGCAGAGAGCCATGCAGCTTGTTCGCTCCTCGCTCACATGAACAGATGTGCACAAAAACACTCACACAGTCACTCACACACATATGCATAAAGTGCATGCAGGCGCCCCACACATCAACACATGTACACACACACACACACACACACACACTCTCTCTCTCTATCTTCCTTTTTTTTAACTTTCTCTCTTTTCCTCCTCTCTCTCTGACTCGAAGTGGTAATGACATCTACTCTTTTTGCGAAGAAATTTACAGCTATTTAAGGTTCTGTCTGCATGTCTGCATGTCAGTGCCCGAGTGGTTTGTGGGGCTGATTGGTTGGTGGGACAGTAACTCATGTCATTGCCTTGCTAGGACTCAACTGGAGCTGCACTGCACCTGCTGTATTTCAAAACACCTTGGGAGGAATTTATATTCCCTGCACTTGGCAATATAACTCCCAGCGCTTCCGCATAATGTAATGCATTTGAATGTGTGGCTGTCTATGCAGAGGGTCAACATATGCATCTGTGTCAGTGGATAATCACATCATTTCCCACTGCAGTGTTGAACATATACTACCTACCTACCTACATCAGTATTTTTGAATTACTCAGTACATGCATATATATATATATATATATATATATATATATATATATATATACAGTATATATACACATATCATCTCTCTCTCTTTCTCTTCTCACATAGTGTGTGTGTGTGTGTGTGTGTGTGTGTGTGTGTGTGTGTATGTGTGTGTGTGTGTGTGTGTGTGTGTGTGTGTGTGTGTGTGTTAATAGAGCTCTCTGAGGTGTGCCAGTGGTTGGAATTGAGAGGGAAATTAGTAGAAAAAAAATGAAAATCAAACTTTAAATGTGCAGTCTAATATTTCATTACGCATAAACTTGACCCCTCCTGACACCATTCTATTTCCCTGGGGCCATTGTGGAGTTGCCTCTCAGTATGAGCAGATATCAGCATGCTAAGAACTACCACACACCCCCCCCCCCACACCCCCACACACACACACAGACACATCCCTCCTGCCAGCCTCATATCAACAACATTGCACAGGAGCATCGTCCACTTGCTAAGCCTGACTGATTTCATGAAAAACTAATCTCCTCCTCATCACCCAGATCAAAGTCCTACCATCAGCAATTATCAGGGAAAGGAATATGATAAGCCTTGAAGAGCCTCCAGTCCAGATATAATCATTTCCACATTAGAAAAGAGAAGAGGAAAAAAAAAGAAAAAAATGCCAGCATCCTTCTCTCCTCTCCACACCTCTTTCTCTCCATCAAGTTCAAGCGGCAGAAGAGAATTGTAATTTTTCATTTGTAATTGTGTAGCTGATCTGGGCAGGAGGGCAACGAACCTTATTTCTTGTGCTGTTTTAAGAAAGAAAGAAAGAGACAAAGAAAGAAAGACAGAAAAAAAACCAAATCTGCATTTCCCCTAGCTACCGTCACTCACAAAAGATCACAACATCACTCCATTCATTTCTATTATTTCCTCCCTGCTGGTATCAAAAGAGATCATTTTCAAATTGTTCTTGTTCAATCATGCCATAAGATTCCTCTCTTTCACACACACACATACACACACGCACGCACGCACGCACACACACACACACACACACACACACACACACACACACACACACACACACACACACACACACACACACACACACACACACACACACACACACACACACACACACGCCCCTTCGTAATATCCGTCTCACCTATACCAGAATTACCTGCGGATCATATAGAAGTGTTGATAAATGATAGAGTATAAAGGCCTTCCTCATCACAAAGATGAGCTAGATTAGCATTCTCAATGTCTCGTCTTTGCTTCCTTTAATCTACGGTGGTAAAGTCGTGCCATTCAAATTGAACAGTGTGTTCACAGTAATTAAAACAAGCTCCAATGACTTGTCTGGTCATTCAGCTATAGTCAACATTATTTGAAGACATGAGAACAGCATACAGAAGACAAATAGTGACCCTTGTGTCAATTCTCATGTCTCAAAAATGATGTTGAATAACTGAATGGCTGGACTTAGTCATTAGCACTTGTTTCAATTACTGGGAGATTTTATGCTCACCTGCTTCTCTTAATGCAATCTGGAGAAGTTTTGCTCCCCCAAACTTTTCATTTTCAATACTTGCTAAACTCCAGACAGAGCAGGCTGTGGTGATGGCGTATCGGTGACTCAAGAAACCATTTGTCCTTGTTGACGGGGAGCCGCCTCTCCCAGGCAGGTAGACAGTACTCCCCCGAGTGTCTCCCATAAAACACAGAGACACAATGAAGACAGATGATTTATTAAAACCATAAAGCCCAATGCAAGCTTAAAACAATTACGCCACAGCATGGCTCCCGTCACTGCCGTGAATAAAGTGAGTAACACAAAAATGAATAGCTGCAATGCAATGTCTGATACACTGCTAAACATAATAGCATTTCTCCATTTCCACAAAGTGGATTCAAATAAGATTATCCAATCCCCCTGGCCCCTAATGGAATAGACAGGGCCTACTGGGGCTGGGAGTTTGGGACACAAATGCATTATGGCATCTTTAAGGACATATTAATGAGCTTTTCAAAGTTTCTGAACATTAATTCACAATGGGGAAAACATGTCGAACCACACTGGGTCTGGCGGCTCAGTTACGGGTCCTATAAACAGTGATCAGTGTCATTCTCACAGATGAAAATAAAATTTGAGCATGTAAATGTAGTTTTCTCCAAGCCTTTTACCCCCATGCTGTAACAAAATTCTATTCATGATCTGTATGTCATTTTGAGAGTAGCATGCTGTGTCTTTTAGTCCAAATGGTACACAAACAAAACCAATGACCTTCAGACACCAACGCCCTGTGGGCAGAAAGGATGGAAGTATTACATCGACCCTTCAAGAGGATGAACCTGAGAGAAAAACCATTGAATTTATCAACATTTCTACAATTAACAGTCAATTTGTCTCTATAGCTCCTATTTACATTTGTCAACTAGGGCTTAACACCAAAAAGCTAATCACCACTTGACCTTCAGGAAGTTAAGTGGCCTTCAGAATAGCCTAGGGGCAATAATACCTATGAGAAACTATTTCATAGTTTTGACAGATTCCGCATCACTGATTCAGTACATATTTTATAGAAAAGGAAAGGTGCTGTAGTTGTAAAGGTCAATAATTCCAATAATTGAAAGAAGTTGTATAGGCTCTTCATTTTTTAGGACTGGCTTGCGAAATCCTGTCATAGACTCAGGAGAATATTGGTGCTATCATTAAAAATGATATTTGCCATATCCAATTTTTTCCCCAAACTCAAACAAATATACAGGCCTCTTCCAATTGTACCATTGCTGCTTGGGTTAGTATGTGAGATTTAACTGCAGGGCTGATGGGTGCTTTTCCAGTGAAATGCTGTTGTGGACACAGATGCCCCATTCGTGCTTGTGCCTTAAGGAGAACCTTTCCATCTCTGAGGGTGATGAACCAGACATGCGATTTTGACTCGACTCCCACCCGCGATGAAGACAAAATGCCAGAGACTGACGTGCATCACCCCAGGCACTTCCTTCCCCTCTATGAGCTGATAACGTGACGAATGAATGATCGGGGTGAGGGGGAATGAATAATGAATACATCTTTATCTGTTTTTGATCATCAGTTACGTGTGAGAACCTCTGCAAGGAGTTCAGGGCGTGTGAAGACCGGGGGAGAGTTAAGGGAGGCATCAAATATCTCCTTGCCTTGCGAGCAACACCTGCTGTCCTGTACGTGTTCACTGATTCAGCTGTCAACGCACTCACGCAGTCAAGCAAGCAGCCAAAACCTTCATTAGCAGATTACAGATTCTAAGTGGATTCAGCTCGACTTCACATTCCCAACTCATTCACCCATCCACCATCCAGCATCCTCTCTTTTCTCCGCACTTCTTTTCTAAGATGTCCCATTTTCACACCCAGCATTGAAAGTGCTGTTTTGAACCGATGTTTTGAAACAGAAGTCAGACCTCATTCTCACCATCATGAAACAAATCAACTTCAAAAGTTTGAAAAGAACACTTTAAACGGAGCAATCTCATCACTATCACAAACAACAATGGAGTCTTGCCAGAGGAGATCGCCATGGAAGCCCCCTCATACCCTCTGGCTCCACAGCATGGCCTGTGACCCGCTTCAGCCCCTCACTCCCCTCTCCTGAGGATGAAGACGAAGAGCCCCCTCACTCCTCTTCCTCACTGCTTTCACGGCTCCTCGTCTCAGAGTCCCAGATGGGGTATGCAGTGTCCAGCTGAGAGGAGACACATAAACTGCGGCAGTGGCACCAGAGTCTCTGCAGAGCGTCCCGTAGGGACAGGGTCACACACACAGCACACCCCAGCCCATTATCCAGACCCCAAGACTGAGGCAAGACTATACAGGAAGAGCAGCAATGTACGGGGATGTTGTTTAGAGGGTGCCTTGTAAGTGTTAGTGGGGCAGTTGTAAATGTGGGTGAATTATTGATTCAGTTGGGTGTGAAGGATACGAGGTTATGTGTGTGTGTGTGTGTTTGTGTGGGTGGGTGGGTGTTCTCATAAACACCTCTCTCTCTCGGTCTCACACACTCTGTTTCTCTCTCTCTCACACACACACACACACACACACACACACACACACACACACACACACACACACACACACACACACACACACACAGGCACTCACACACAAACTGCACACCATCCCTAATTCTATTGTACCCTCAATCTGGTTCCATGGGGGTCATTAAGGGGTTAGAGGGAGGGGTCTGTTAATCTGTGAATAATGTTTGGGATGTGTGTGTGCGTGTGTGTCTGTGCGTGTGTGTGAAAGGGGGTGCTGGTGTTTGTATGTATGTGCATGAGGGGTGTGAGTGGATGAGTGCGGGTATGGGTGTGGGTGAGTGTGGTGTGTTTTGTATATATCTGAGAGAGTGTGTGTCTGTGGGTGTGTGTGTGTGCCCAGTGCAACCCATGGAAGCTCATGTATATTTTATTTGCCACTCAGACATACGCGAGCGAAGCCGGCTGGAACAAGGGGACCTTGTGACACTTCAAAGGAAAGGCCTGGGGGTGGTTCCCTCTTGAAGCGGGCCTGAGGGGGAGGTGGGGGGCGACCCCCCTCCCCACACCTCTGTTCTGGAAGGGGCAAACTCCCCCACCCCTGCTGGGGGGCTGCCAGTGGCTCATTAACCCTTAAACAGGCCTGGCACGGTCTCTCTCTTCCTCTTCCTCTCTCTCTCTCTTTCATTCTCTCTCCCCTTGCTCGTAATTACACATCACTCCGTTTCTATGATATTGTGTGTGTGTGTGTGTGTGTGTTTGTGTGTGTGTGCGAGGGGTGTATGTAGGGTGGGAAGGTGTGGTCTAAAAAGCTTCTAGGCTCTTCTAAGTGGCATCCTTAATTGAAAAAAAAAAAAACAATAACAAAAGACTGCAACACTTTTTTCTATTAATTATCTGTTTAGAAAAGATATGGTTGGCCTACAACTGAAACCATGGTGGATGGTGGGTGTGAAAAAAAAGACTGGAAGGGGAATAGGTACTGTGAGACAGGCGCATCATCAAGAGTTGAAAACATTCCCCTATTAGTCCCAACTTTGCACATTTTAAAATACTGTTAAAGTAAATGCACAATATCTGCACACTTTTAGACAGAGAATAGGGCCTATGCATGATGCGTCATTTGACTCATTAACTGACAAGGGAAGTGGACACAGCCATAGGTTACCCACAAACTAGAAAAAACCCAGTTCATTACTATTGTTATAAACAGAAATTACATTTTGTGTGGACAAAAAAAAAGTTTTCTTTCCCCCCACTAGATTTCTGTGCATTAGCCTGCAGTTAGTACAGGCAGTGGTTACGCATTTTGTAAAGGTCTGCCTCCACTGCTAGCCCTGCTCCTTGTTACCTTCATCCCTTCTTTTTCAAGATGTTCATCCCTTCTTTTTCAAGATGTCCATAACCACAAGTATCTCTTTAGTGAATTAGCAAGCTGCCACCAGAAGCTAACAAGACCTGTGTGCTCTCTGTCTCCCATGTGCATGCAAATGCACACGTATTGTAGATCTGTTTGAGTTCTTTCTATCTATTTTCCTTCGCGACCTCATCACTTCAATATTATTATTAAACTTCTATACAGGGAGTTAAGAGAGACTTGGTGGATTTGTAAGTCTACTATTTAAAAATTATATTCGGGCTTGTCGATGCAAGTACCAACAAGCCAAATTATTATTATTATTATTATTATTATTATTATTATCATCATCATCGTCATTATTATTATTATTATGGTTGTTGTTTTGTAGACATAGTAGCATGTGTGTGAAACCAGTAACCTCAGTTACTCTACCAGATTCTTTGCACTATGCTATTCCATTGAGTGTCCCAAAATACATTTCCCATTTTACATGCATAACAATCAAAATGATAAAGTTTGAGTCTGGTTAGTGAGGGAGTGAGAGAGAGAGAGAGACGACAGAGAGAGAGAGTGAGAGAGAGAGAGAGAGAGAGAGAGAGAGAGAGAGAGAGAGAGAGAGTCATCTATCTGGGAAAATGGACACGTTTAATTGCGGTAACCTGCAGATTGAGCTCAATTTTCTCAGTCTCACGCCAGGCTTCGTTAGCCCACCGCTGCCGATGCTAATGTCTCAGCAAATTAATTATGCTAATCAGACACGCCCAGTGGAGCAGTGCAGCCGATTAAACAAATTAAAACAAACAGCGTTGTGTTAACACAGGCAGCTCACACGGGAACAGAACGAGAGAGAGAGGGAGAGAGAATAAGAGAGAGAGAGAGAGCAGGGATCACTTGTTTCCTCTTTTCTTTTCCATCCCTTTCACTCCTTTTTTCTACCTTCACTCCGCCTTTTTCAACCAAACCTCCCCCTTTTTCTAGCATTTCTCTCCCTCTCCATATCTATCTCTCATCTCATCCTGCTCCTTCTCTGTCTTTCTCTGTCCTTGTTCTATCCACAAGAAAGATATCGTGCCTCTCATATTGTCAGCGGATCACGGTATTGATCACTGGTTAGACTGGAGGACTCCATAAGGACACATATAAACCAATAGTGCTCCGATCATGACCAATAGGGATCAATATTAGCATTAACGCTCTGACAGATATTAGCTAGCACAATCAATATCAGCTGCACTACTTGGTGCTAGGTGTGTGTTCTGTGAACATGTACAAGTTGGAACGGAAGACTTCTGTCAAATATAAAGCACAGTGGATTATCAGCTTCTGCTTCAACCCCACCCTGTTCCACTTATGGAGTTTTAGCATGGCACATTTGCTTCTGTTGTTCCTCTCAGTGTCACAAAAAAACTGCAAGAAAATGTCTTCAGCAAGGAGTTCCAGTTTCAGAAGTTTTTTCCCCCACCGAGCGTGGATGATCTGTCAGAAGCGAGACGGTCTGGGCTGACTGCCGAGGAGAGAAACAAACGCTGCTGAGACTCTAACCTCCATGAACCGCCCCGTCTTCAGTAGCTCACTGGCTGGCTGTGACTTTCAAGGCAGAGGGGGAAAGGGAGAACGAAACAAGAACAGCCACAATGGGGTAGTCAATACCGGGCTGTTGCCAAGGGTATTTGTTGTCACAGCAACTGAAATATGACCCCCCCTCTCCCACTTATATCCCCCACTCCACCATACCCTACTCCTGCCTCATTCTCAGGTGTGTCTGGGATGCACAACGGAAAGAAGGGAAGTGTCTCTGATCCAGTCAAGTGGCCAACAAAGCTCAAGTCCAATGGAAGTCCCTGCTATCATCACTGTTCGCAACATCAGTTTTGCCTTTATGTGTCTGATAAACCATGATGGTGTTCACACAACAGCCTGAATGCAATCATACATTAACATGTAATCATTTAGCAGAGATTGTCATTTTTAAGTGACTTAAAGTAGAGATACACATTTGTATTGATAGCCTATATGTTCTCTATGGGAATCAAACTTTTGGTGTTCATGCTCTACCTTTTGATCCACAGTATTGGTTGGATATTGTAGGTCTTGGATATGATTTCTTATCTACATCTGCGTGCATATAAACCAGTGGATTATGTTTTACCTGACCATTCCAACTGTAGCCCAAAGTGGCTGTCATCAGAATGATCTAGCTATTTATTGAATTCACACTGGCTTGACATGCTCACTTCAATGATGAATCAAACTCACGGTCGCAGTCACCATTGTCAGAGGCACGAAACTCAATTTCGATTCTTCATTACGTGCAAACAAGATGCTTGGCTTCATATCCGTCATGGAGTAAATTAGAGGAACATAATCGCAGACGTGGATTCATTTTTCCCATATGAATATTTGATGGGCGTGATTACACCAGAGAGACCAGCGAGAGAGAAAGAGAGAGTGAGAAAGAGAATCAGAGAAAGAAAGGGTCTCATTAGATTTGAAAGGAGACCTATCTAGCTTTGTTCTTCCGCATGCTGATATGCACCCGTCTAGGCTGAGAATGAATTGATTTTCAGAAACGTGCAGGGATCCACATATCTTTACAGGGCTGATGGCCAAGCACCTGTGATGTACACAGTAATGCACACCAAATTCACACAGACTCCCCGATCAAGCCACTCAAACACGGGAGAAGGGGATCCCTGGGGTGGGGGTGCCCTGCTGGCCAAACAGGGGAAGTGTGACATTCAGACCATGCAGCGTTATTCTGGTGTCAAGTTTCGGGTCACCTGAGAAGTGGCTAATCAAAGGTGGACACTGGACACTGTCCTAGGACAGAGAGCCTTGAACAGTGAGCAATATCGCCTTATAAAAAGGAACCCTTTTTGCATAACACTATTAATATCAGCAACAGCATAAGCATAGGGGCCTTGATCCACTGTGGAAAGAGCATTTCTTTTGCATGGCTTGACAGAGTACCTGAGGTGTTTACGCTACATGCCGCCCCTGTGATTTTTCGTTATCGGTCTGTTTGTTTGAATGAAGAAGTGGTAGTGATGGTGTAGAATAATGCAATGCTCTGTGTTGTTTAGTGGGAGTAATCAATATCCCCCAGCACAACAGTGTGAGTTGCTGTTAATAATGCATATGGCCCCGGCCATGCGATACGGCTGGGAGGCCTGGAGCCTGCGCACCTGGCGCGAGCGCTAGGCGTCTTATTTTAGGCCCGGCAGCTAACTCACAACACACGCCCCAACGAAGGTAACCATTCAATAAACTGCACTGTTCTTTCCTGCCCGAACACACCTCCCTCATCGACCGGCATCTGAAAATGCATGTTGGGCAAACAGAGAAATAGACAGAGAGAGAGGGAGAGAGAGGAAGAGAGAGAGAGAAAGTTCCATTGGAGAAAAATATGGACGAAAAGAGGGATCAAGAGGAAAGAAGGAGAGGAGTGGAGAAGGACGGACAGCAAAAATGTACAGTGGTGGTTAGAACAATTAGAAGAAAAGATGAGATTACAAGAAAAGGGAGAGTGAGAATAAAATAGAAAAAAACAAGAGAGCCAAAACATAACAGTGAGCATTTTCTGCCAGCCATGGGTCATGTGTTAAACCAGTGATGTGTGTGTGTGTATGTGTGTGTGTGTGTGTGCGTGTGTGCGTGGCTGTGTTTATGTCCATTGGGTAGGGTTGAGGGGGGTGATATGTTCAAACTTGGGTTGAATGAGAAGGGGAGGGGGTTGAGTCTCCCGCATTGTTGTTTTATTAATGTGTAACAATTTGGGCGCAATAAACAGCGAAGACAAAAGAGCAGTGCAGGGTCCTTTAAAGTCCACACCAGGGCATTTTTCCCAGAGAAATATGACATTGCCTGAGCTGCTGGAAATTAAAGAGACACTGGAAGACATCCAGGAGCCTTGCAGTGTGTAAATTGCCCTCACTTGCACTTTGGTTTTATTCTCAACTCTTTTTTGTGCTTTTTGACATGTGTGGGTGTGTGTGTGGCGCGTGCTGTGCATGACTCAATGTCAGCATATCAGAGAATGTCAATGTATGCCGTGTATTTATGCATATCAGTGAGTGAATGTGTGTGTATGTGTGTGTTCTTGGTCATTTCTATAAACACGAGTGTGTACAAATGTGTGTGTGTGTGTGTGTGTGTGTGTGTGTGTGTGTGTGTGTGTGTGTGTCTGTCTGTGTATGTGTGTGTGTTATACTCTTTCTGACTGGGGGTGTTAAGGGCCACAGCAGTAACAGCTGTGGTTCTGGGCTGCTCGGCTGAAATGAATAGATTATGGGCGGTAATTAGACGCATGCTGAAATCAATGCGCTTGTGGCAGTGGCCTGCAGGCGCTTGGAGCCACGGCGGCGTCGCCCACTGCTGCCAGACAGGGGAAGGCACTCCTCAGGAGACCCAGTGACAGGCCAGAAAACACTGATGAGGTAGGAGAAAGAGAGAGAGAGAGAGAGAGAGAGAGAGAGCGGACACAGGATGGAGGGATACAGAGGAGTTCATTCCTGCACTCTGGTACATAATCAGAGCAGTCCTGCATGTTTTCATGGATAGCAGGGTCCTGTTCTGTTGTTCTTGTTTCTCTTTATCCTCTCTCTCCCTCCATTTTCATTGTTTTGATGACTGTGTATGGTTGTGTTATAGTTGCTGTGTATTGTGTATTAACTCTTTAAGATGGCTACTTTAAATCTCTTTCATTCTCTTGTATGTGACACTTAATGAAGCATTGATGTGCCTGTGCTTGCATGTGTCTTAGGGTTTGTGTGGATGTCTATGTGTGCGTGTGCAATGGAGGTTATGCATCTGTGAATCTGAAGCTGCACACACACACACACACACAGTGTGTGCTGAACATGTCAGCCTAGAGTGATAAACCACCCCTAAACACCCTTGAGCTATGTCCCCCTCTCCTCTCCCTCTGTCTGCTCCGCTTCTCCCTCTCTCCATCCCTTCCCCTCTCCATGTCTCCCCCACTCTTTCCCTCTCCCTCCACCCCCACTCTCTTCTTTCCCTCTTTTTTTTGATCAGTCTGTGATCTCAGTAATAAAGCACGGTGCTCAGATCCCTTTGATAATCAACATATGCTCATGTACACTTCCAGCCTGATGAGGTGATCCTGCCCCACAGGCCTTAAGCTGCACAAAAAATAGCCTTTGACATAGGCACCTCATTTGTCTGTAACTATTAATGCTTTTCTCTCGTGTGTGTGTGTGTGTGTGTGTGTGTGTGTGTGTGCGTGTGTGTGTTTGTGCATGCATCTGTGTGTGGTGTGATGCTTGGTGGGAGGAAGAGGTGGTTGGGACCACAGAATGATGTAATGGCGATGAAACACTTCACATGCAGATGTACGGTCATGGGAAAATGGAGTGTCACTCTCAATTCTGTCCTATGTAACCATCGTGTGCTGCTTCTGCGTAACACATAATTACACATCCAACATGGCACAATGCACAGTGATGCTTACAATAACTTGCTGTGGAGAGCTGGAAGCTGTTACAGTATCTAAAGTGTGGCTATTACTATGTTAATATAAATAGCAAGTAATCATTATATTAATGGTTAAGCAGAAGGTTGTGTGAATGGAAACAGCTTTGTTTTCCTGAATTAAATCTGAGATGGAGAGTGCCAAGTTCTGATGAGGCTGGCCTGGGGATGACTTAAGAATTATGTAGGATTTGAGATATCTTGAACACACCATTACGTAAGTGACGATGCTCTTTTGGTATGCATGCAACATGCAAGCTGTAGTGGATATTGGGGCAACACAAAGCATGTCAACCACACCAACATTGTTATTTCTTCTTCATTGTTCTAACTCCTGGTAATATTTGAATGTTTAAATGTAATATTTGAACGTATCTTAAATACTTTTATGCCCTTTAACATGGCTTGCACACATTCTTTAGCTCCATATGACAACTCATCTGACTCACCTAACACCCCCAATCTCCAACACACACACACACACACAGACACACACACACACACACACACACACACATTCAGTCTAGAAAAAAAATCCTCCCAATCCTGGTGAGTGACATCAGAAATGTGAGTGAGTGTATTTGCACAAGAAATTGACTCTAAAACACAATTTAATAGAATGTATGGATGCTGAGCAGGCCAGCAAATCCACCCTGTTTACACAGTCTTAGGACACCAGACTGAAATAAACGCTCTGAACTCCTTTTACCCTGCAACCCATTATTTAAACCTGGGCTGAATATGAAATCATTAAGGATGGGTCACACATTTTTGGGGGCCCCAGCATGCATCATGGAGTGGCTAACATTATTCATACATCATGTCTTTCAGCAGTGATTGCTTAGGATTCTGCTAAAGGTAAATAGGGGTTGTGTTCATCAGAGTATCTTCCACACACACACTGATACATGCTGATGACTTCATCATTGAGTTCCACATTTAGGATTTCATTTAGATGAATGGAGATTTATTTGTGGTGCATTATTTGAATTGGAAATACTGTGTTCATAATCACTAACAAGCATTCAACAAAATGCTTTTTCTAAACTCTTAACATAGCAACACACCAACATCAATTAGCCAAAAAGCTATTTTTCTTTTCAAAACCACATTTTGTTCATTATTTTGTTTGTTCATTCATTATGTTTGTTCATTCAGAAAATATCCTATTTCTCACATTTATATGTGGATCAAATATCTCCTCTGGTGTTACAGTAATGAAGAGATCTCAACAGGGTCAAAACTGTGCTATGTTATCACTATGTAAATGTTTACACATTTCAGTATTATTAATCATCTGTTTCTCTCTCAAGACAACTTTGGTGTTTAGGGGTGCGGTACAAATTCATAATAAAGCGTGTTACTTACTATACTATACTACAGTATATTGTGACAAGAACACTGCCCAAAGATGTTGTGGAGAGTGGTGGATATGTCATGTTTTTTCAGTTATGGTAGAACTTTACAAGACAATGTCTCATTCTATCAAATTGTCACTCCTAAATAATTTTAGGAGAAATATTGGTGATTATGGAAAGTAATACAAATTATATGAAAACACAAAGTATAAGTAAGTATATATACTCTTTTGATCCCGTGAGGGAAATTTGGTCTCTGCATTTATCCCAATCCGTGAATTAGTGAAACACACACAGCACACACACAGTGAGGTGAAGCACACACTAATCCCGGTGCAGTGAGCTGCCTGCATCAACAGCAGCGCTTGGGGAGCAGTGAGGGGTTAGGTGCCTTGCTCAAGGGCACTTCAGCCGTTCCTACTGGTCGGGGTTCGAACCGGCAACCCTCTGGATACAGGTCCGAAGTGCTAACCTGTAGGCCACGGCTGCCCCCTAAAAAGGGGGATGCAAAAGCTCCTATTTTTTTCCTTAAACTGTAATTGGGAGAAGAAGAAAAAACACACCTGGCTAATGTCTCCAATTTGGAGTCAGCTATGGTTGGTCTATTTTAAACAAATGTCTTAATGTTTCAATAATCTGTTCATTCAAAAATGCTTAACAGGTGTATCTGCAGGTGTTACCTGCAACACATCATTGTGGCTTACAGGGGTTAAAATGGAAGTGAAAAGGTATTTAACTGAACCAACTTGTGAGGCATGTTCCTGAGCTGTCTGTGAGACTTGTGAGACACGTCCTCCTAATGGCCTAAATAGGCTGCGATGTTTCTGTCTAACAGGTCAAACATAGATTGACAGGGTCGCCATGATAGACATCCTGATCACTGTGGGATTTCCCTGATCATTCATCTTTCATCCAGTAGGCCTAACTAGTCTGAGATGCTGCATAGGCCTATGTAAGCATGTGCCTGTTCATGGGTATATTAATGAACTCACTAATCACTAATGCTGCCTGATAGCGGTTTCAAGTGGGCCTTATGAAACCATAGCTCAGCCTTCAAGCAGTCTGAGTGTGTGTGTTAAAAGTGATGCTTGAAAAGAGACTGTCAATGATGGAAGGTGCCATTCACACTGTATGAGTGATGCTTCAATGAAGTGAGGACTGTACTGAGGTTTGTGCTTGGGAATGCACTTTGGCACCACATGTGTGTCTCTCTCTCTCTCTCTCTCTCTCTCTGTGTGTGTGTGTGTGTGTGCATGCACACTCTTCTTATCTGTGCATGTGTGCAAGTGTATGTCAGTGGGCAAGGCAGAGTGTCTATGACTGTTTGTGTATTGTAAGTGTGTGCATTTGTGCTTTTGTGTGTGTATTTGTGTGCGTGTGAGTGAGTTTTTTTTATCTTCTGAATGACATCAAAAGATGAACACAAACAGAGCCTGTGGCTTCATCTCAGCACCTCTGTCTCTCTTTCTCTCTCTTCCTCTTTTTCTCTCTCTCTGTTTAAAGCTGCCTCACAGATAAGGGTGAGGGAGGGAGGGAGGAAGAGGGGAAGAGGAGCAAGAGAGAATAAAAAGAGACATAAAGGAAAGGAGAGGGTGAAAGGCTGCGCATATGAAAGTAACAATATTTAAAAGCTCAGAAGCTGTTTTTTGAGCTCCTTGTGTGTGTGTGTGTGTGTGTTAATGATGTGTAAAAAATATTTGTGCTTGTGTTGTGTGTGTGCGTGAGTATGACTGTGTGCTTGTTTGAGAGTTTACCATTGTGTTGTTCTGAGTGTAGGTGTGTTTGTTTATGAATGAATAAAAGTGAGTATGACTACGTCTTCATTGTTCACCCCCCCCCCCCCCCCCCCATTGCTGCCAGTTAAGGCACTACACGGCCCAGCCTGTCCATGTTCAAACCTGGACCAGGTACAGTATACGTCATCTCACATACACACACACACACACACACACACACACACACACTTACTGTACATACAGACACATGCACACACACTCACATGATGTGGGTCTGTAAGCTGAGGAGTGTGTCAGTGTATTGCTGGCCCAGGTTCTCAGGTTGCCGGGGCCTGCTCCACATCGGCTCCACAGTGTCAGGTGACGGCGCTGTGCTGATACAGAGGATCTACACTATTTTCTTTTCTTCTTTCCCCTTTTCTTTATCCATTATCATTGTTTCTTTGTATACGTATTTGAGCCTGGGCATTGGGTGCAGCCATAGAGGATGTACTGCACTCTTGTCTGACACATGGCATGGAACTCAGCAGTATACAAGCACTAGGGGCCTGGCTTCCACTTAGATCAGTGTCAATTATTGGGACTAATCTGACAGTCAACACGTTCCAGCTAGGCTGAGGCACACGCAGGGTTAAAAAGCTTACCGCCAGTCGTTTCTGCTTTCAAGCTGTCAAAAAGAAGGACAAGGTGACAGGGCGGGGGAGAAAGAGAGAAATTGAGAAAATGGGGGAACATTGAATAAAGTCTGTAATATGGAGGAAACTTAAAGAAAGACACTGGAATTCAAAGAAGAAAAGAACAGAGGCGAAGGGACAGCGAGGAGCCAGATGAGAGAATGAAACAGAGGGAGAGGAAAGGGAGGAAAAGTCTGGTTTGGTTAACAACAGAAAATAAAATATGTGCCTGCGTGTGGAGGAGATTCATGCGCTCAAATAAACTCAGGCTTCTGAATTTTTAATTGGGGAGGTCCTAATTACGGTCATCAGACAGTGCTCCTAAACACATTCCACTTCTTTTTTCCCTCGCCTCCCCTCCTCCTCTCATCCCCTCCTCTCCCCTCCATCTCTCTCTCCCTCTTTCCCTCCATAGCACCACCCCTCTCTCCTTTTCCTGCAGTTTCTCGCAGACCGGCCCCAGCCCTCAGCGCTGGTGTGAGCTTCCATTTCATGAATATTTGATGAAAATGGGCCAGGCTGCATCAGCTGCGCATCGGCAGCACCAAGCGCCGACCCCATTACGCATGCTGCTGTCTTACGAGCGGCTGCATTAGCCGGATGACAGAAAGCCGGGGTGCTGGGGAGGGGTGCTGTTGCTTCTGCTGCTGGTGGTGGCGGTGATGGTTGGGTGGGTGAGTGGGTGGTGGAGGCGACGGGTGGAGGTGTGCTGGTGGTGCTAGAGGCGGGGGCTCATCAGCCTAGGCCCTGTCGATTGATGCTATTAGATGGTCGAAAAACACTTGGGTGTGAGCCATAATTGAGCTGACACTAATAATGAAACCAGATAGTGCCTGTGTGCCGTCGGCAATATGCTAAGGATATTGATGCCGCTAATAATTCTAGGAGACTTGGACGGGATTGACTGAGGGTGGCTGGGCTGAGCTGAGTAGGCTGGTCTATGCAAGGAAAGGAGGAGGAAGAGAAAAAAAGACCCTTTCAAAAACATCCTCTAAATTACATCCACGCCTCTATTCAGGCCCACCGTTTTCCAAATGTTGACTAATAGGACAATCTCCTCCTCGGCCCGGAAAAAAAGAGAACAATTTAGGGGCAGGCAAGTGCCAGAACCTCTCTAATATGTGAAGTTATTTTTCCTGCAAATTCGACTTAGAGATAAAGACTGAAGCGAAAAGGGGCCATTACTACCGAGGACTACATGTATTTTTTTCCCTTTTTGTTGGCGGCCAACGTGACAAATCGGACAAATTCAAAAATGTCTGTTGTTCATCATTATTCCACCGCAAATGTACTTAAAAAATACATGCATGCTCGGGGCTGGAATATCTCTCACCCATCATCATGCCAGCGCTTGTTTGCCCGTTTGGACGGAGATCTCACATTGCTGCCTGTGAAAAATGACTACAATAAGTTGGTATGCTAATGCAGCCTTAGTGGTTCACCCTTAAACGCTAGCACAACCCACACAAACAGCCATCTGAGAGCCCGTGTAGGGAAATTTGCTCGGAAAGCTATGAGGGAAATCTCTAGAGACTCTCAGACTATGGGCCCTGATGAAATAAATCTAAATAAATAAAACATATTTCTCTAATATCTCCAGCTCGGCCAATTTATAGTTCATCAGCACAGTTTGGCAGAGGAGGGTGCCATGTAAAATTGCTTATTCAGTGTAAGGACATATAATAAAGCCCTTATCTACTCCAAATTGTCAGCTGCACTACAACAAATACACTGGTATTTACTTAGACCAAGGACTATCAACAGGATATCAATATTTTTGAACTAAGCTCAATTCTCTCAGAGATAATATGAATGAAATGCTCAATCTTTTTCAAGCAGTCTTTAACAACACTGAAATATAATTTAATAAAACACAATTTTATCAATCAATGTAATCAGATAAAATTGGTTATTGGCAAATTTGGCAACTCCATTGCTCTCATAGGGACAGACCAAAAACATGGCAAATTACACAAGATCCCCCGCCCACACGCACAAACCATACACACACAAACCATATACACACTTACACATGGTGGAAGCTATGTGGTGTGCAGTGTCCCAGCAGTGGTGAGTGGGTGGATGAGGGCCAGAGGTGGCTGTAAGCTGGTGAGGTGGTGGCTCACACAAACCCTCTCATCGCTCCTCTCAGACAGCCTCATATCAGAGGCGGCTAACTATTCCCCTCAGACCAGAGACTGCAAGCCAAAGTGGAAAACCCTCACCAGTTGTCTGAAACACACATACTGTATGCACACACACACACACGCACGCACGCACGCGCGCACGCAGACTGCCACCACTGTGGCCTCTTGTCCTGCCTCACCTCCACCCCACAAATCAGCCGCTTCTCCAACCCCCACACACCCCTGGCCCCTGGGGGCACTGCTCTTATTACCCATGCAGGGGCGTGAGTGAGGGGAAGGGGGTAGTCAGGGGGCACCCCAATCTCAGACATGAAAGGAGGAACCAGGACTGGCTGGGATGATTCTACCACTCTCAGGGGAGAGAGGGCTAGAGACAGAGAGAGAGGGAGAGAGAGAGAGATGAGGGAGAGAGAGAGTGGAGGCCACAAAAGGCAAGAGGCTTAATAATGACGGGCCTCAACCCTCTGACTGCCAGCTGAGAGGAGGAGGACCCGAGGGAGAGCAGGCAGCCCGAGGGGGTCAGGGTCCCTGGTGGCACTGGTGGGGTGTGTGTGTGTGTGTGTGTGTGTGGTTGGGTGGGGGGGTCTTTTAGGGGGTGTTAGAGGTGGAAAGGGTTATGGTAGGATGTCCATTGACAGCTGAATGATCACTGAAATCTTGAGGTAATTTACAGGGCAGCACCCCGGAACAGTGTGGGTCTCAAAGGACACGGCTCACCCCATTTGTAGAGCAATGTCCTGCGACACACACACATAATTATTTGGGCTGTTCTACTAGTGTGTCTGTTTGCCATTTGCCTGGGACATCTACAGGGGATGTGGAAATAAATGAAAAAATGGCTCCTGAGTTTTTAAAGAAAATGGTTTTAGGGAATTAAGAAATGGATTTTTCAGTGGAGCAAGTCCTGATCTGTAACCTATAAAAACACCAAAGTGCTGGGAGAAACACACATACACGACACAGATAAACACACACAACCCCCCCCCCCCCCAACACACACACACACACACACACACTCAGGAGCAAATGAAGGGGATGAGGTAGATTAAGCTCTTCCGCTGGCCTCTAAGGACAGGCAGGCACAGTGGTGCAGGAGACAAACAAGCCCAGCCTAAGCCGTTAATGGGCAAACACGAGTCCACAGCTCATCACAAGGCCCTTCCACAGACAGCGAGAGAGAGCGACAGAGAGAGAGAGAGAGAGAGAGAGAGAGAGAGAGAGATGGGGGGTGGTGGACTGAGCCTTTTGTTTGAGGTTATATTGCAGGACACTTGAGGCAATGAGCATGATGTCATTATGAAAAAGAGAAAAAGAGCCTTCTAACAGATGTGCTCAGGTCACACAGAGACGTATAGATGCCCTCACACATACATGCACTCATACATGCATATACACTCACACTCTCACGCACATATACACGCACTTAAAAAAACACACACATTTATTGCATCTGGCCTTTCAGCATTACCCTAAGTGAATTTTAGGTGGGGGTGGGGGGGGCACATGCGTCCAGCACACACCTCCATGATGTTCTGATATGATGGATTTCCATCTCTCTCTCCAGCCTCACCCCCTGAGCCCCCCCCAGCTCACCCCTAAAACTTCACTTAATAATTCATTAGGCTGGTCACATTGTAAGCACTCCACTGGTGTAAAAATAACGGCGGAAAAAGGCAAAAAAATGGGTGGGGGGTGGGGGGAGCGGCACATGGCGGTGCTACTGCTAAGTTAAGTTTTGTGCGATTCTGCCTTGTGGCAGGGGAGAGGTGCGCGTTGTCAGCGCTGCATTGCGGAGGCCACCTCTAATTCGGCCGGACAGGGGGAAGTAGAGTAGAAGGCTCCTGTCAGCTTCGAGCTCCTGCTCCCTTGATTTGCATCAAACTTTAATAGCCAGCTTTCAGAAATTCCACCACCACTTTCCTCTTCACCCCTTTTTTGTCATATTTTTTTCTTTCAAAAAAGAAAAAAAAAACAGCGACTCTCCCCTTCTCGTCAGTCCTCCAAAATAAATAGCAATGATATAAAATAAAACCTTAACGAAAATTATTTATGTCCAAAACTAAAATGCGAGAAAATGATACCCGCCACAGATAGGGGCATGTGTTTTCCACAGCGGAGGGTACACTTAGGGCTCCAACACTCAGACAGTCTCAGGACCACCACAACACTCCCAGTCTGTGCTGAAGCCTCATGTTCCATCAGTAAGTCCTATCAGCTCATAAGGAACATTCTGCAGATGAGGCAGAGGACAGAACCATAACAGCCCTAACCCCCTAGAATGCTGAACTTAGAACTGGGATGTTGAGAGTCTCATTATGAACATGGTTATTATCATTAAGAACAAAGGTCAGAGCAATGGCACACCAGTCGATATTGAATAGTCCCCCCCCCCCCACACACACACACACAGACACACACACACACACAATTTTCTTCATTTTGTGTGTCTGTATTTTCTGTCTGTATTTAACTCTCTGTCACACACACACACACACAGTGGAACAGTGGAATTGGTGCCATGGAAGATGGTGCCATTCTTTAATTGGGTACATGTCCCCTCTTTCCATCGAGGGTACAGACTAACATTTGCATATTCATTGAGACATCAATTATTTAACGTTCACCACACAATGCGTTTGTGCATCCTCCGTCCGATTGCTGCTTATGCTGAACTTGAATGTTATGTGCCTTCCACACAGAAATGCACGAGATTTTGGTTGCATTTAATACATTTAATTTTAGAATAAACTTGCAAGGTAGGTTTAATCAAAGGATTGCACAGAAGATATTGTTTGAAATGGGTAAAATATTCAGTTGTTTCTTGTTCATGAGTTCTATTTTCATGAGCATTTGTGAATTAGTGGTGCTTAGTTTAAGATGTCGATTTCATTTAATTTTATATGATCGAATCGAATGATTGAATATTTATGTAATAATATTAATATATAAAATAATAATAATAATAATAATAATAATAATAATGATAATAATAATAATAATAAAAAAGAATAAGACGAAGAAAGAACAGGAGTTATAATAATACTTGTAATTATAGTAATACTAAAGTGTTTCTTTCATAATTTACTGTATACATCTACAGTATCTAGTTCAGTCAGACTACAGGTAACATGGCATACATAATTTACAATTATGCATTATGCATTTACATACTAAACACATCTTTAAAAACAATGGATAGAATACAGAAAGGATTTATTTTGAACATAACATCCTTATCCCAGAAATGTCTAAAAGTACAATATTCTTATGTTTTCAAGAATATTATAGTATTTGTAGTCACACACAAACATCATGGCAATCCATACACCCCCCCCCCCTCACACACACTCTCTCTCTCTCTCATATATATATATATATATGAGTGGACACTACTGCCTAGTCCTCACTGCTGCGATGCCAGTGCCCAGCTCTGCCCATGTGTTGCTGGAGAGGAGTCTATGTTCCGAGACACTCTGCCATTCCTCGCCCCTGCCCCCACACCCTAACCTCACCACATCACATCGTAGCACACCTCCTGATAGCCCACACCTCCTTACCTCGCCGCTTCATCTATCTCTCCCACATCTTTCTCTCGCCCTCTCTCTGTCTCACTGTCTCGCACGCACCTAAGCTCTCTTAAAGACACGCGCAGACACGTACACACACACACACACACACACAGACTAACTCAGGCACACAATAGCAACACCTTTCAGCAGAACGGAGTGCAGAATAGATGACCGCACTTACTTCAAATGTCCCGTGAAGACCAAGGAGAAAGGGGGGGGGAGGAAAAAAGTTCCCCCAGAATTCCTTCCCCCCTCTCCTCCTCATCATCTTCCTCCTCCTCCTCTTCTCCACTTCCTCCTCCTCCTCCTTTTCTCCTCTCCAACCCTCCTTTCCTCCAGCTCAGTTCGGACACCCAGCATTTCAGCCGGCGGAGAAGGCAGATAGGGGCCGGGCTGATTTACTCCATAGAAACATGCCTTTCCCGACGTTCCCATCTTTCCTGATGTTCCAGGCATTCCCAATGTGTTAAGCCGGTGATCTAACAGCTGAGTTTTGCGTTTCTTTCCCCTTCTTCTTGAGAACTGTCTTCCCATTTTCTTGACACACACAGACACAGACACTATTGTGCACACACACACACACACATACACACACGCGTTGCATGGTACACACACGCGGATTGCCGAGCTCACACTGCATCTGGTTGCCAAAGCAAAAGCACAATCAATATGGTAGAGGGGAGCGGTATTTTATGATTGGAGAAGTTGTTGTGTTTTTGGTGGTGAAATTCATTATTTAGTATCTGAACCTTCAGCAATTCACTATCATTTATTCATAAAGTCCCTTTTTGCCAGGAGGAAATGGATACAGCTGGAGAGAGAGAGAGAGAGAGAGGGAGAAAGAGGGAGAGAAAGAGAGGGAGAGAAAGAGAGGGGCAGAGAGAGAATCAGAGAGTTAGAGGATGATAAGGAGAGGGGGATACTGAAAAAGAGAGGGAGAGAGGGAAAGAAGAAAAGAGAGGAATAAAGAGAACACAGGGGGTTCCACAGCTGTGTAGGGTGGATGGACAGATGAATGGATGGATGATATTGATCAGGTAGCATCTTTAAAAATAAAAGAGGAGAGAGGAGGGGTTGTATGGGGTGCGGGCTTATGATATTATTCACCCACTTTCCCTTTTTTCCTGTCTGTGATTGACAGATGAAAACCTTTTGCATGGCTGCGAGGCGGAGGCCTTGAACATCAGAGGCACGGGAAAGCTAAAGAGATGCTCTGACACACCCCACACACATGCATATACATACACACACACACACACACACATGCACACACACACACACACACACACACACACACACACACACACACACACACAAACAGACACGTTCAAAATAGTCATTCAAGGGAATGTTTGTTTGGCTGCAAAAGAGGGAGAAAACACACCACACACCAGTTAAGCTGCACGTTCAGCTTCGGAGGGATGTGTGAAAGTGTCTGATTTAAGTTCAAAGTTCGTGTCTGCATCTCACTCTTAGGCAGTTACTTGAGAACAGAGGGTAAGGCTGCCCTAAGAGTACTTAATGCTTACAGGCAAAATAGAAACGACTCCAAATCCCTGTCAATGCATACATCTTGGACACACAGCCCATGGGACATAATATACAATCAGTTTTGGATAGTGATGCCATTTTTATGTTTCCACATAATCACAATTTCTTGTATTTTTTTCTACAGAATATGACAATTGAATGTGTAAATGATTAAAATGACATCATCTTAAAATGACCTGTAACCAAATTACACAGGGCCCTAGTTAAGGTTCCATTGCTCCTCACAGAAAAAAAAATTAAAAAGAGAAAAAATAAAACCTTGCAGTCCTGATTTATTCAGATTGAATTTGCTGCGACACTGGTGGCGTAGATTGCTAGAATCCATCTCCGTCAGGTACAAAAGGAATGAGGTGCACCTGTGGCTAGCCTGCCCTTTGGCTTTGTGGATCACGCCGACTACCTGGGAATTCCTGCTTTGGGGGCCTGGGCATCCATCTTACACTGCAGGCTCATTTATTCCCTCTCGCTCTGTGACACAAGCTCCACCCATTCAGCTTCTGGAGAGCTCTTAGGATAGGTGGAGTGTCCGTGCTGAATGGTGAAACTCGTAGTCTAACCAACATGAAAACCACTGCTGATTGTTAGAACTGAATGGTGGTGTTCATTTACTGGTTGGTAAAGTGTAAAAGGTGGTTGGTTAAGGGTGATGAAGAATTTAACCGTGGTTATTAGCAAAGCCTCTGGAGCACTACGTGTAAGATACGTTGGAAAAGAGGAAGTTCATTCTCTAGCACTGTGGTGGCCATTTTGGTAAATTCAAGTGTAAATTCAAGAGGTTTATTCCAAACGTCAAGAGGCTATACCAGAAAACAGGTCTGATCACATCTGCTTGTCAAGTGATTGATCCAGGGCTCAATTTGTGCCAGAGCAGATTTGAACTGGGAACTATTTCATTGGCTCCGCCACCACTATAAAAATGTGTAACGTTACAGATTAATCTGTTCTGTCTCTCATTTCTCATAGAGGTTTTTCGTAAATTGCTTGTTTGCCTATGTTTCATGCATTTTAAATCAGCTTTTTGAAAGAGAGAGAGAGAGAGAGAGAGAGAGAGAGAGAGATGTTCAGGTCAGACAGTGCATGCAATGTTATGGACCTCACAACAACTTGCTATTGTAGTCTCTATCAAATAGCCGTCTGTTCTATCAAAATAAAAAAGGCAGTCAAACTAGTTACACTTCATCCTATTTCAAACCTGCAGAGGGCAACAGGAGTAAGACACAGGGAAAAGGAGGCTGAGTTCTCTATGGGCGTTCTGTGGGATGTTTTGGATAAATAAAGAAAAGGTAGCCTAACCTACTTGAACTTAGGTTTGTTTTGTGCTGATGATAGAGTTGTTATGGTGATTCCATCACTTCAAATTGCGGAATTCACGCGCCATACATAGGCTATGCATTTGACTAAATATTTGGAAGTGGTTTTCTTTAGGTTGCAACAAACTTGGCAACATTAGCTCCTGTGCCAATGTCAACTGTCTCGTCACATCAAAATTAGGCTAGGCCCATCTAGAAAAGCAAGAATAAAGTGATTGGTCGAAAAATATGTGACTGGGGTTTCAGTATCGTGAGAAGCACTGTTTTGTGGAATTATTTATATGCACACCGTGACTTTTTTTCTCCTAACCTGCTGGAGTAGCACTCTCTCATTGCTCAGGTAGGCAGAGGTGGAAAAAGTACTGAAATATTGTACTCAAATACTTTGATGAAATATCACTCAAGTACAAGTTTAATTACCCATCTGAAAATGTACTCAAGTAAAAGTAAAAAGTAGTTCATTTAAAATTTACTTTTTTTGGCATGTTCATGAGCCCCCATGTTCATGCCCCCCAGAATAGCGCTGTAGCTACCTGGCTGCAGCAACTCGAGTTAGGTAAACCCGATTGTTTTTGTTTCCGTACCGACAGTACTCGGTGACCTTGAGAAACAGAGATCTATGTGAAAAATCGCATAAAGGAGTTCAGAAGATCCAAGGGCCTCGGACTGTGGGAAAAGTGGGACTGATTACAGGGCCCCAATGGAGGAGAGGGCCCTTGAAAAGTCTGGAGTATATCTTATTTTACCTGAATATTTTAATTTCCAAATTAAATGTAAAAATGAATGTCAAAATTTTGTATGCAAAAAAATAGTGAAGACTGTCTAAGGCAGGGGTGTCAAACATCAGGCCCGCCAGCAGGTTTCATACGGCCCCCCAGATGTTTTAGGTAGGAAGGGAAAATTAGAAAAAAGATATTCACATCCAGTTGTCTTCAACAACGTGTTATAAGAAATATTTCTATGATATGACAAATTGATCAAACCTAGCACTAAACCATCTTCAGCAAGGAATAAACAGAAAAATTAACATGGAAGTAGAGCATTTCAAGAGAGAAATAGCAGGCCTATATGACAGCAGTACATTATTGTGTACTTGTTTGCTCACAAGGGATATAATCAAACAACACCCATGCAGAAAAATGATAATGACCATGACGGCCCACTACCTAATATGAGTTTGACACCCCTGGTCCAAGGTCTAAGATCACTTTCACTCTCCCTTGCTAAAGCGCAAAATGGTTCACAAAATGCTAAAGCGCAAAATGGTCCGCCTGCACAACGATTCATAAGGTATCTCATTTTGTTTTACGTAGTTGTGCATCACAAGTAGTGGACCGCTAATTGTTATGCTGCTGGTGCAATGTCTTTCTCCAAGAAAACAAAGTTGGATTACCAGAAAACAAAGGCAAAAACAGGAAAAAGAGAGATATCAAAATGAGGGAAAACAGCTGTTAATGAACTTCTTTCCAAAGAAAGGTTAGCACAAACGTTAAAATACGATGTCCCATGGTGTTACACTGCTTGAATATCTCCGCAATCAAACTGAAACAACCCATTGAAAGAGCGGAAAATACACTTTTCCAAGCCTGATCTTGATGTAGCCTAGGGTCTGGGAATTTACCCTTGGCAGTGCTCAATCCGAGGGGCGGAATAAACGGTTGTCTTTCAAATTTCCTCTGCATGCAATATGATAGCGCTACAACTCATGAGTCCCATGCCTTTTTCCACCAGTGGAGCTAGTTGGCTAATGGCTGGTTGATCAAACTTTTGGCAATTAAAAAAAAGCGTTTTAGTCGATATTCAAAGACCGCTGTTTGCCAGCAGAAGCATCCATCTTCTTTGTTTTCAAGTAGCAGGATATTCACGCGGAACCATTGTCGACTCTACATACACGATGTGATTGGCCTGATAGACAGCGTCGGAGTCAGGGGCGGGCCTTAGGGGGCCAGGCCCGCCCAAACAGGCCAGTGTGCCCCCCCAACTGAGTTCTCTCCCTCACATAAAAAAGTCTAAATATTATTATGCCTATGATTGAAATTAAATCCATATTGAACACTGATATTGAACACTTGGCCTACTCACAATGAAACATGACACGGACTGACACGTGTGTCAACTATGCTATTGTTGATTGTGCGCAAACTGCGCGATGCAAACTGCGCGATGAAGAGGGATTGCACACTCGGACACCGTTGCAGTGAGTGCCACCGATACATTTTCCACGACTCCTGCAACGCCAAATGAGCATAAATCTCGACCAGTAGGGTGTTTAGACACTGCTGCATAAGAAATTCAGTAAAAGGTCTCAAGATAGATCTGGGAAGATAATGGAAAATACAAGGTTTTTCGCGTTTCTGACCACAGGATAACCCTAGCTGAATGCATGAGCTGTTAATCTACATGTAAATGGCAGAAACCGTAAATGAAGGGCCAAACTGACACGTAGCATTTACTATATTTTCCAATATTGTCTAGTGCTAATGATAAACTCGAGCAATGGAGTTGCTTTGGATCATGTAGGCTACTTTAAGGGGAGATGGAATCGCCCTTTAGTGAGCGCAACACTGTACGGGTCTTAACCTGCTTTATCCAGAGGGAGACATTTTTGGATGCAGTGACAAAAAGCCTATCATGGACCCGGCTGGGAAATGCGACAGTTGTGGAGTCGGCATTCATAGCCTGTCGCTGCAAAACATCTCCATCTCCAGTACATCTCCAAACTCAAAAACACTACTATAAAAGTGGACTGTCAGAGCAGCACAAAATACTAAAAGCCATGCCGAGTGTCCTGTGCGCTCTTAAACTTTCCATCACAGAAGGCGCGCAATTTGAACAAGAAATTGGTTCTCAAAAGGAAGTTTTGATTGCAACAATTAGCTAGTTCATGCACCAGGGTGTAAATAGCATGCAGTACTATAAACACCAGGGTACGAATAGCATCCACTTCTAACTGTACATTGATGCAAACAGCATACCTTATTCAGAGTGTCTATTACACAGCTGAGCGATTCACACCCTGTTACGTAACAACAAAAAAAACATGTTGCTTGTTTAAAAAAAAATATATATATATATATATTATTACATTGTGTGATCAATATGCCAGAATAAATGCACAGGGGTGCAAATAGCATACACTGATATTTGTACCAGACGGGGTACTAATAGAACACATTGCTGTGTGCACCGGGGTACGAATAGCATACATTGATATTTGTACCAGACGGGGTACTAATAGGACACATTGCTGTGTGCACCGGGGTACGAATAGAATTCACTTCTTATTGCACCAGGGTACGAATAGCATACACTGCTAATTGTACCAGGGGTGCAAATAGCCTTACCCATTAATTTATGTTACTATACACCAACTGGCCTGTAGGTGGCCGGAGACAGTTTTCTGTGAATATCCCGAGAACCGTAGGGCCTAGGAGGACCACCTTTTTTTGTATGTTGGTCTTAAGGGGCCATGTCAACCCATCCCATTACCACTTATTTCATGTATAGCGCCACCTAGTTAACAATTAAAAAGCAAAACATTAGGTGTTTTCATCACAATATCTCTGGCTGTCATGGTCAAAACTGCACAAAATTGAAAGTGTATGATCATTATGACACCCTGCGACTGCATGCCAAGTTTCGTGAACTTTCGTTCATGGGGGGCCAATTAAAATAATTTATGTGTACATTTAGTGACTGTACACCAACAGAGTTTTCTCAGAATTATGAACAGGCAAGATGGGGGTGGGGTTGTATAAAATGAATTTTACATGTGAAATCTATGAACTAATCATGTTTTGGTACTTGTTGTCTAGCAGATACCAGTGAGAATTGAGTGTGCATAGTGCAATTTAGTGAGACAGTTAGAATCATATATGCCTTTCAGCGTGATTTATTTTTGTGGAAAAAATGTGCTGGACTGGGCGGCGGTCATATTTTGTACCACTCTGCGGTACATCTAGTTTGGATTGTGTTGGCCGAGTCGGGCGTGTTCATTGAGCAGGAGAGGGAGGGAGAGTGAGAGGGAGGGAGCGCGAGAGAGAGCGGGGCAATGAGAGGGGGTTTACTTCTATACTGTTTGGTAAAGTTGAACACACACATCTACAATGAAAGCAACGAGAGGTATGAAATTATTTATTTAATTATTTTTGGACAACGTAGGCTACCAGTAAGTAAAGTGGGAGATGTGTGTTGCTTATGCAGCCGCGTAGGCCGCACTGCATGAAACACTAGAAAGGGTGTGTCGCGGTTCTGGCTTTTCACACCGATTCACACCGCTTTTCATACAGTATCGTGGATATAAGTGTCGCGATTTCGGTTTCAAATCACGTATGTGGGCAGCCGTGGCTAACTGGTTAGTTCGAACCCCGACCGGTAGGCCACGGCTGAAGTGCCCTTGAGCAAGGCACCTAACCCCTCACTGCTCCCCGAGCACCGCTGTTCCGCGCCGGGATTAGTGTGTGCTTCACCTCACTGTGTGTTCACTGTGTGCAGTGTGTTTCACTAATTCACGGATTGGGATAAATGCAGAGACCAAATTTCCCTCACGGGATCAAAAGAGTATATATACTATATATACTTATATTACATACTATATATATACTTAATCAAGAAGGTAACACTTTCTATGAAGGTTGTATTTATAACGCCCTATGAATGCATTCATAATGTTTCATAAGGTGTCTATAAAGCATTGTAATGCTCATTACTACCATCTATATGTATTCACAAGTTGTCATAACCAACTTCATGATGCATTATGATAGCTAATTATGAATGATTATCATTTTAATCTGAATAATGCATTATAAATATGTCAAGATCTGCCTACTCACTTGTCAGTTTTATGATGCATCATAACTACTTTGCTTTGCTAAATGCGTATAGTGATGCATAAAGAGTTTTGACTTATACTGTAGTCCTATATATCTATAGCTATAAGTATATGTAATAAAGATATAATTTATACATCTCCCTATAGCAATTACAAACAGCTATGCAATATCATAAGTGTTATTTGTCAGCTCTAAGTAAAGTGACAAGAATATGACCCTATTATCCTACAATGAAATGAGAGCCTGGACAGTAAAGACAAAAGGAATGCATTTAGTTCACTTTATTTTTATTTAAACTAAAGGTCTATTTTGATTTGAACAATCTTTCATAATGACCCATAGATTTCAGTGGCATTGTGAGTTTTATTCCAATAATAACCACCACCACAAAATATAGGACCGTGTCATGCCACTTTTTTGGCCTGTCTCATTGTGTTTGTGTAATGTGCTCAGAGCATTGATAATCAGTCTGATTATGTGTGTTAGTTTAAATGAAAATAAAGTCAACTTAAAATCATTCCTTTTGTCTTTACTGTCCAGGCTCTCATTTCATTGTACCTCATATTTGTTTATAATAACCTTATATCTATTTATAACAACACCTCATTTGCTCTACTTTACCTAAAGCTGACAAATAACACCTATGACATTAACATACTAATTTATAATATTGTGCATATGGGGTAAAGATGCTAGACTCGGTACTTAGTTCATTGCACCCTTTAATTACTCAGTGAACTTATATCTGTCAATAATAGGGTCATATTCTTGTCACTTTACTTAGAGCTGACAAATAACACTTATGATATTGCATAGCTGCTTATAATTCTGTGCTGTACGGAGATGTATAAATTATTATAACTTTATTACATATACTTATAGCTATAGATATATATAGGACTACAGTAAAAGTCAAAACTCTTTATGCATCACTATACGCATTTAACAAAGCAAAGTAGTTATGATGCATCATAAAACGGACAAGTGAGTAGGCAGATCTTGACACATTTATAATGCATTATTCAGATTAAAATTATAATCATTCATAATTAGCTGTCATAATGCATCATGACGTTGGTTATGACGACTTGTGAATATAGATGGTAATAAGTAAGGGATAATGGACGACACGGTGGTCTGTTCACAGAAGTTAATGCACGGTCGAGGTTGTAAAACGGCCCCGACACGAAGCGGAGTGCATGTTAAGTGCATTAACTTCTGTGAACAGACCACCGTGGAGTCCATTATCCCGCTTATTCCACTGTTGCCACTTGCGTTGTGTTCATTTCCTGTTACAATTTAAACGTTTTAATCGCTAAAACTTGTCTTGTTTGTAAAACTACTTTCTTCCAACACATATCAACTAATTTCTTAACTTGCAGGACAAACTGCCGTTACTAGTTCTAAATGGATGGTTGCTACGGCCAAAGGCCAGTCATTAGTTCTATCTCTCCCGTTGTCAAGCGGGTGTATCCCAAGATTCTGATTAACTTTAGCTTTGAAACATCGCTATTTTACTTAGCCTCCTGTCATCAATCTAGCTAAAAGCCACCTCCGTCATATGCTATAATGTTGCCATGTTCTGAACGTCTGCATTTTACAGCTCAGATGCAACGTGACAGTTCATTTAAACTTCATAACGAGTTCGGCGAATTAATATACAAGTGTGATACGTCCAACAAAATGGATCTACTTCATAGGTGTGCAAATAACATACGGTTAATGGTCGTTCTAAATTACGTAGGACAATGGGAAATTCAACCAAGCAGTGGAATAATGAGCATTAGCCTACAATGCTTTATAGACACCTTATAAAACATTATGAATGCATTCATAGGGTGTTATAAATACAACCTTCATAGAAAGTGTTACCAAATAAAATTACCAAATTTAAAAACTACTTAAAACATACAAAATACACAAAAAAACTACTCAATACAGTAATGTGAGTAAATGTAATTCGTTACCTTCCACCTCTGCCGGTAGGCCTACCTCTTGATTTACAAATTAACCACTGGTGACAACATTGATTCTGACAGCAATTCCACAATCCGCAAATTGGTAATACTGTTAACCACCTGCTTTTAAAATTCAGTTTTATTGTCTACGTTTTTTTTTTTTTTTTTTTAAAGTTCAATAATTCTTTTACAGCCATCAACACTGATTTAAATATCAAATTTAATCAGTGGTCCAAACAGATACCACTATTTTCACTATAGTCTATACACCTATATGCTTATTTATAGGGAAATCAGCCGCCAAGCTGTCCCAATATAGGGAATTAATGGACGGGGTGGAGGCAAAGAACTCCATGACGTGGAGCGGAGTTGAGTTTCCTCCACCTAGTCCATTCCTTCCATATATCGGGACACCTCAAAGGCCGTTATCCCGCTTTCCCCCTAGTTGCCACTATGTACAGTATAGGCAATAGTCATGCATGCAAAGGAAACAAGCAGTTTAGTTTAAAGGAACACGCCAACTTTTTTCACCATATTCCGGGGTTCTATTAGCCTGGGTGTTCCCATGCTGCCTTGCGCACGATTTGATTCACGCTGCTAAGGCAGCCTGGAGACCATGGAGCAAATTTTCGCCTGAGATAGGAGACCAATCACAGAACAAGGGGGAAAGCAAGACGATGATGAGCTATGCACAGACGCATTTGATAGACATCCGTGGCACCCAATAAACGGATCTGGGCATTTCTTTCAAATACGAGAAAATGAACGCTTGGTTCCCAGACCACGTCTCATTGAGAAGTGGTGGCGCTAGCCAGGCTAGGGTTCTATACATTATCCCTTACATAATAGCCACCATACCAGCCAATCAGAAAAGAGTATTTCTTCTCTTTGGGTGATAAATGGACTGCTATTGTAGATGTGCATTAGTAACATAATATGTCAGGCAGAGGCGTATCAAGCTTTTTAAAAGTGTGGGGGTTGTGGGATAGGAAAATGAAACAATCTGGCCAAATTATAAATAACTCCCTAGAGGGACGTTTTAAGTATTTTCTGAGAGGGGTGCAGACTATATTGTTGTCCGGGAGTTTCTCCCCCGAAAAAAATGTGAGATTCTGATTGCTAAACACACCATTTTAATGCAGTTTGGGAGGGACAGAAGAAGCAGTGCTGGCTCATGTGACATGTAGGCCTACATGATCTACCTGCTATCACTTCACTATTTGACACTACCCTACATGGAGACATATCTCATGTTATAAATCAAGAAATCATTTCAGAAATTATGTTTTGTGCATGTGGGTTAGCAGGCTACAATAAATTGCCTCACAGATAACAGCCTAATTTCGAGGTATCACTAATACCTTTTAAATAAATGTAAAGGACACAGAATAGTGACAGATCTGTAAGCTCAAATTCAAACGTGAAGTCCACCCAAACATATGCAAAGGGAATATAAATAAATTGTGTTGCATATAGCCAGCTTAATTAATGTCAATTTAAAGATTATGATTAGCAGTTTCTATGGTTTTTCCATTGATAGTTAGCCTACAGGAAGCCACGTTGTTGTTTAAACTATTGTTGCTTCTAGCCCAACATTTAGCTTTTCCAAAAACGGGAGATTTTCTTTCGGGGGGGGGGGGGGGGGGGGGTCAGTGTTTATACCTGATCTGTGTTTGCATATTTAATACGTTTCATACACGTGTTTCAACACTGCATTTCGGTCGTTGCTTTTACCTTACCATTACCTTACGCATGACAGTTATGTATCCACCAGCTGCCTGCCTGCAGCCTAGCCTACTTCCAAAACTCCAAAGCTGCTTGCTGTTAGATTTGGTTCCGAGGGCACAAGTTCAGTGTATCAACAACACTCAATAACAGTTTATGTGATGTGTTAATCAATTAAATTCCCAACAATTTCACAACAGCTAGTTCTGGCGTAGGCCATTCAACTAGCCCGCTTGCTTACGACGAGACTCAGGCTGCGCAGTCGGCACCCGCTTCCTTATTTGGGTTTTGGGTTGCCAGCTTTTAGCCTATGACAAAACGGTTGAAATTGAAACTAGGTGATCGTGTATGTGTAGAGTGTATTTCATACACAATCTGGCAACCTGAATGGATCAATGATTTTAAAATTAAGTTTGATGGCCATGCAAATTACGGGAGTTTTCCGGGAGAAATAACAAAACGGGAGGGTGCTGGGAGATGACCTTGAAATACGGGAGAAACCCGGGAAAAACGGGAGTGTTGACAGGTAGGCTATGTCCCACGTTACCTCCAGTTTCACTTGCTGCAGGGACGCACACATTGCATTAGCGCTCATAAGCGTTCTATTTGAGTTCTACATGCTGGAAATCTTAGTTCTCAGATTTGTAAGATCGTTTGTAAGATCAAAATTTGTAAGATCAAAATAAGATGTTCTACATGGAACGCGATGTAATTAAGCTGATCTTTTCCAAGCGTCTTGGAGACATATGTGTGCTGACTGGGATATGTCTATATAGGCTAGTTAATGACACCAAATTTATAAGTTTTGATTGGGGAAACTTTTAGCCTAGTCTATTTTTGTTTTCAGTCCGCTGTTCCAATTCAATCTTGCTGCAAATCAGACGTGTGAAGCACCGGGCATAACTTAATTTCGCGGCTACGTGTACCATTAGGTTAATTGTTGAGGAGGCCCATAGTTTGAGAAAAGCTGCAGATCATATACAATGCTCCGAGAACAGTAGCCAAAGGTCTTTCTGCAGAAACAAGTGCCTCGGTGCGTGCACCCCACCCCCGTTTTCACTTTGACTCCCTGCATTTCTACATTGTGACAAAAACTGTCAGTCAGACAGTGAATTTTGGTTTACTAAATTAGCATAATGCGGTAACAATTATCATTTAAATTCTACCTGAAATCTGCTCACTGCAGACGTTATAATGCAGACCCAAGCAGCCGCACAGCCTTGTAAGACGCACGTCTCTCTGTGTGTGCGTTATGGTAGATATGGTTCCAACTCTGTACGGGAGCGTCTATTTCCATATTTTACTTTCATTTTAATCTGACAAAAAGTGTGGGGGATAAAATCGTGTTCCAGCAAAAGTGTGGTTATAACACCCACATCCCCCACACTTGCTACGCGCCTGAGGTGGCTAACCAGTCCAGCATAAAAGAGCCAAAAAAAAATTCCACACAACTCAAAAGAGCCGCACAACAAAAAAAGATGCCCACACTACAACAGCGACTTTGGCCTATAAAAATAGATCTTCTCTTTTCATTTAAAGTGAGACACTTGGCAGATGCTACAAATTATCGTTTTCAGGAATGAGTAGCAAGCAACAAAGATATCTGACACACATCACAAATTCCCCCTCACTGAATGACTTATTAGCATGAGAAATGCTCCAATGTAACAAATGATATGCTGCCAATGTGACCGTCAAATGTTCCGTCTAGTGTTCAGTACATTTTTTAAAAGAAAATACACAAAAAGAAAACGAGTCTGCTTCTAACTGACGTCTATATAGCCTACCTTTACTTGTACTTGCAAAGGTTAGTGCCTTTGGGAAATGTTCAGGTTTGAAGCTTTATGCATCAGTTAAGTCTGGCATACCAAGTACCAAACTAACATGTAAAACACATTTTTTAATGGTGTTATTTAGGTTACGTTGACATATTAACCAGAAAGGCTATGCTAGCCTAGCCTAGAAATCTAGACGCGCCCCTAGCAACTCTCCGTTGGCTTGTGAGCTCCATAAATCGAAACTTAATCAGGACATTGAAATCGTGTATAGAGTCGTTTGGTGGGTTTAACATAATGATTGATGGCAGAGTTGCAACGGTTTGGCTTGAATTTCCTGCTACTTGAAAACAAATATCCTATTGCGTCCTATTGCGTGCAGAGAGAATTTGAAATACAACTGATTATCCCGTCCCTCGGACTGAGCACTGCGAACGGTGAGTGCCCAGACCCTACATTTTAATGTGGGTCTGGCTCGCCAGGCTAATGCTAGCCTACAAAAAGATGAATCCTCCTTTTGAATGTATGTGTTCCTCTTTCTATTTACACTTAGCGTCAGGGTTTTCCTGATTGCAACAGTATCATTACACCTGGCTAAAGAAACAAAGTCTGCTTCTTTTTGGGCTAGATTCCTATCCATAACATGACGGTAAAATTAGTTTAATTTAAACATTGCAGCCTAACTATTGGAAGTAGCCTACTATTAACTTATAAAAAGCAAGAAGTGAGAACATCAGTTGAGCAGCCGCGAGCCACACGAGAGGAGGCAAAGAGCCGCATGCGGCTTAGCCGCAGGTTCGCCACCCCTGTAATATGTTACATGTCAAATTTATGTGGTCACGATCTTGTGCACACTTGGGATAATGGGTAGATACAAACAAGCAGGAAACCAGCAGAAATAGACGGAAACCAGCAGACCTCTGCTAAATAAGGATGTTAGCTAATAGCTAGTTGTCAAATGATGTGTGTCAGTGTTGCAGACCTGATGTGGGCTACAATTCCCCTATTCATAGATTAGTTAGCAAGGGAAATACTAAGTAGGCCTACATAGATGCATTTAATCAGATATGTCTTAAATGTGATGCTTTAACATTACTTGCAAGCAACCTAGGCTACTAGCATAATATTCCCCACCCCAATATTCAAGTTAATGTTTGGTAGCATACTATCTAGTCATACTGGCTATAGATCTTTCAGAAAGTATCCACTCCAACTGTAGACTACATTAACCCTGTTGTTGTTCACAATGCCTCGTGTCACACTGAGATAATGTTAGCAAACAAGGAAAGAAACATTCGCCTACTCACAATATACAGCTATCAAACTCAGCAATCCTCCTTGAAGTGGCCATATCTTGAATGTATGTGACCTAGTGACAGCTGAGTGACTAAATTGTTATAGTAGATTAATGAATACTGTTATGATAATAACATTGAAAAATACTGCAGATATGAGTCATGCAATGCTGGGCCCATGGGAAAGAGAGCAGCAGCTTAAAGTCACCTTAATCACCAGAAGTTGGACTTAGGCCTAAATAAATGAGTAAATATTTTTTTCATAATTATTTTGTATTCTGAGTAAATAATTATTCTCATTTATTCAATAGTAATTTAATTCACACTGAATGAATTATCTTTAACATCTTCAACAGATTTCTCTGGACATGTTGAAAGGGGGTAACAGATGTAGCCTAGCCTAGTCATTGACTGAAGAAATGTATTTAAAAAAACAAACAAAACAACTGAGCTTCTGTGGTATTTTAGTATTCCTTCATGCACATGGTTTCAAAGCAGACAGTTTGACATTTTTAGTGTCAATCACAATTGTCTTTACCTACTGTACTAATGTGGGCTCATAGAATCTGGAATTTGCTTATCAGAATGGCTCAGAGGAGCATAGTTCATGGCTGTGACATAAGACATATCTTGCTCCGCTCTAAAACCTTTGATTGTTACTTCTTGCCACAATATGTTTTATACCTGTATTTTGAACGAGAAGGCGGCAGCAGTTCAGGCAAAGCAGCATTTTACAATATTACTATGTTCATTACAAAAACTAAAATAAAGTATTTTTTTTTTTCATTTTCAGTCCTCTCTGACAATGGGATCTGGATTTTGTCCTTAAATGTGACCATACATCACTGACCTTCAAATTCTCTCTCTCTCTCTCTCTTTCTCTCTCTCTCCCTCTGTGTGTGTGTGTGTGAGAGAAAGAGAGTAGAGACACACACACACACACACACACACACACAAGCCTCCTAGAGGAAGTCATGGATATTGATCCTTTAATCCTTTGGGAGTTAGATCATCTCCTTAGTGACTCCAGCCACTGTTGCGCTGTCAGTTAAAACGATCTTCATTCTCTTTGGGCAAGGATGTCAATATTGCTGTTAAAAAAAGACAAGAGATGAAATGATGATGTGAAAAAATACAACCTAATATATCCTTACTTTTCCAACATGCTGATATTATTTTTATTATTTCCTTTTTATTTCAGTTTTTCTATTGAACCATTGATCTAATCTCGTATCTTGTTGTTCAAGTTTAGAGGATGATAAAGGTAACTTTTAAACCGCAAACAGCAATGCTGAACAGGAGCTTTGTTACTCAGGTTTTCCCATTTCATTAATCCCGAAGCTTTGTTTAGTGCTGGCAAATCCTGTCTCCAGGGTGCCGACGGGCCTCTTGTCTCTGGGAATGTTATGAGAGGGGACTGCAGAGCGCTGAGGTGC
>NW_027468689.1:31627004-31737004 GCF_046254945.1 Alosa pseudoharengus | reverse complement strand
GAGGGAAAGTGCTTGTCTTTTGCGTATGCGTGTGAGCATAATGTTCTGTATGTAGGCTATGTGTTTGTGTGTGTGTGTGTGTGTGTGTTTGTGTGTATGTATGTATGTGTATGCATTTGTGTGTGTACATGTATGAGCATGTATCTCTAAATGCAGGAATGGAGAGAGCAGGAGGATGGTAGTTGGTATACAGGCTTCCTAAACACACACACACACACACACACACACACACACACACACACACACACATAGCCTACATACAGAACATTATGCTCACACGCATACGCAAAAGACAAGACAGACAGACAGACACACAGCATGCTGGAATCCCAGAATTCCCAGGGAGACTGATTAGCCACCATTGTCACTAGGGAAGGTGGTAATTATGGGGTGTTGTCGTGGGGTTGAGGGCAGTGAGAGCTGAGAACAACACACCCTCATCCCCTAACCACCCTCCCCCCCACCCACACACACACACACACACACACACACACACACACGTGCTGAGATAAGACACACATATATGAGCAACTGCTCACCAATTTTATATTTTATCACTTTAATATGCTTTCACCTCTCAATAAACTCAGTCACAGTCACTATATATTACCTTATAATCACCTGTTTTCTCTAGATCGAAATATAAGAAATCAGTGTTAGAAATATAATAAATCAATATTAGAATATTAAAAGAAAGAAAAAAAGTATAAGTATCAAGTATGTGATCCAGTATGATCAAGTATGTGATCAGTCCTCAGTGAGTCTGCAAAATACATATGCAAATGACAGAAATGATTAAGAGAAATACAGTCACAGGAATTCAGGACAAGAGTGTAAGAAAGAAAGGAAGAAAGAAAGAAAGAGAGTGATTAAATTACAGATTGAGTGAGCATAGGCTGGTTCTCCCCAGAAGGGCAGAGCTCCTGTCAGGGAAACTCAAGCCTGGGTGAGGTCCCTCTCTGCCCCCTCACAAGAGCCTGTCTGCTCCCCCCCAAAATAGCACTGTCCGTCAGCAGAAAGCTGCCTGCACCCTCTTCACCCTGGAGCACTGCCCACTGCAAGCCCTGTCATTTCAGTGAGTGTGTGAGAGAGAGTGAGTGAGTGAGAGAGAGAGAGAGAGAGAGAGAGAGAGGAGAGAGAGAGAGTGTGTGTGTGTGAGAGAGAGAGAGGAGAGAGAGAGAGTGCCCTCTGCCAACACGGAGATTTGCACTGAATACTGTAAGGCTAAGGGACTAGGTTGTGATCAGGTCAGTGTGTGTAGTTTAGCATTGCAGCCCTAATATGAAGAGAAAGACAAGGTTACTGGTCAATGTTGGAATGAACTTGAGGGTGAAAAGGATAGAGAGAGACACAGAGAGAGAATGTATGCATTCAGCCATGAATGAGAATATAAATCCACATTTGTACTCATATGGATCCGAATGCATGAGCATATATCATATGTGCATGTGTGTGTGCACGAAATTGTGTGTGTGTGTGTGTGTGTGGTGGGACGGTGCATGTGTGAGTATGACGACATCCACATTGTGTCCCAGGGCAGACCCTCATGCATAAATGATGGCCAGAGTATTATTGTGCATGAGGTCACATGATAGTGAGTGGCAAAGTCCAGAAAGAAGCCTCACCAGCACCACATAATACAGACATCACCCAGATAGGGCTCTGCCTGCCACACAGCCTGTGCCCTCGTGAACCCCCGACGGGCCGAGCACATCAGCACGTGGTGCCGCACATTTCACATGGCACAAGTGGCACAGTGGTTGGACTTAACTATGTAGTGGTGTGTGTGTGTGTGTGTGTGTGTGTGTGTGTGTGTGTGTGTGTGTGTGTGTGTGTGTATGTACAAGTGGTGTATTTATGTGTTTGTGCATGCAAATATGTATGTCTGTGTGTGTGTGTGTGTGTGTGTGTGTGTGTGTGCGTGTGTCTGTCTGTTTTTCTGGCATTTTAGGGCATTTAGGCATTTGCTGTGAGAGGGGTTAGAAGTATCCTTGGTGATGCTGATGGCATGCGTGCGTGTAAGTGATTTAGCTGTGCCCTTGGGGGCCGGCAGTGCTGAGTGTTTTTATGTGTTGTACAGTATGTAGGCACATGTGCAACATTGGAGAGCTTTTGTAACACAGCTGTGAGCACACCTGGTGCCCCTCCAGACTAGCATTCAGCATGTACTCTACTGGGAGGCCAACTTTTATCACCAGTTCCCCCAACATCTGGTACCACAATCTATAACATTGTGGGTTTGGTGTGTTGTGACACAGCAAAAGAGGCTGTGTATTTCATGGAAACATGAGCCAGCATAAAATATTATAAACACAATCATAAAGGGTTATGTGTATTCACAATGCTTTACCAGGATTGACATAGGTATATATAATGATCTAAACACACATAGTAATGAATGGTAAAGGTAATGATGTTATTGTTTAAGCCTTTATAGTATCATAATGTGTGATAATGTGTGTATGGCAATTATGACATCAAGTATGGCATTGTAGAGGTTAAGGAAGCTTTGTAATCCATTGTGATAGTTTAGATGATAAGATCTTACAGGCAGGCTGCATCGGGCTTGTCTCTGAAGCTTTTCGTTCGTGGAGCCTTTGCTGCAACAATTAGCTTCCACTATAACCAATTGAACTGGCTGCACCAGATGTGATAGCCAGAGCCGGACAGTAACTGAGTACATTTACTTGAGTACAGTACTTGAGTACAATTTTCAGGGATCTGTACTTTACTCAAGTATCATTTTTGGGGAGTACTCATGACTTTACTCAAGTACATTTGAGAGGCAAATATTGTACTCTTTACTCCACTACATTTCTATCCATAACCGTGAGTACCCGTTACTTCTTCTAAAAAAAAAGAAAAATTTAGGAAACCCTCAATTTGTTGTTTCCCTCTCAAACGTGATTGGATTGTGCAGGCGCCACTGATTGGGACAGCCTATCAGCAATCACCTTCAGCTTTCCGCCAAAGTCAACTCCATGGTCAGATTTAGATAAGAGACAAAACCATGGACGAAACAATGGATGAAGACGCAGCAGGTCCATCCCAACCTCACCAGACTATTTCAATTTTCTGAACAAGTTAATGATATTTTTCGCTTCAAGTGTTTCAATTACAAAATAGTATTTTGTATTTGAAATACGTATTTTATATACATGTATTAGAAATACTGCCCATCCCTGGCGACATGGTAAAAAGATGAAAATGACTTGATTTTACTTTAAATTCCTTTTACATTCTCCAAGGTATTAACATTTTTCATAACTCCATGTAGGACGTTTCTGTACATAAATGTAAGCACTGTGGCAGTAGCAATACAATATTTAGAAAATGTAGGCTACTCTTGATACTCAAGTACTTTTAAAAACAAGTACTTCAGTACTTTACTTAAGTAGACATCTGACTGTTGTACTTTTACTTGTACTTGAGTAAAATTTAGCAAAGGGTATCTGTATTTTTACTCAAGTAATGAAGCTGTGTACTCTGTCCGCCTCTGGTGATAGCAACTTTATTGACTAAATTAGACAAGTCTTCTTAAATGGTTTATGTTAATATTTTATAAACTTTCATGAGTAGGCTATCTATAATATGTTTTATGACTACTGATTTTATGTAATTTCTTACCCAAGTTGATTAAGCTGATCATTTAGTTAGTTTCTGTTGTGTGTCACATACAATGTTAACAATGTAATCAATAGCTGTCATGCACTTCAGTATCTATATTTATTAAAGACAGACAGGAGTTCAATAAAAATGTGGGATTTTAGGACATAACTAACAAATAGCACATTAGATCCTAACATTAGATATACCTGTGGGCAAACGGTAATGCATGTAAAGTAAGTGTGTGTGTGTGTGTGTGTGTGTGTGTGTGTGTGTGTGTGTGTGTGTGTGTGTGTGTATTTGTGAGCATGTGTGTGTAAGTGTCCATCAAACCGATCCATCAAACTCAATTGCCGTGGATGTTGATTGGAGATGATACTGTGTCTCAGTAGCGTTTAAAGCCCACTAGCCTTGCCCGGCCACTGTCTGGGCTGGCTAGGCTAGCACAGCCCCGGCCCATGCTTAATTATTAATGTGTTTATATTGCTGATTTTGTTCTTTCCTCATGTTCCCCAGCGTGTGCTTGCAATGGAGGGGTATTTGTCTAACTCGACACTCATAATGTCGGCCACAGAGTGAGTGTGTATGTGTGTGTGTGTATGTTTGTGTGTTTGTATGTGTGTGTGTGTGTGTGTGTGTGTGTGTGTGTGTGTGTGTGTGTGTGTGTGTGTGTGTTCATTTTCATGTGTGATCTCAGTGGAAATGACCTCAGCATTACTTCTTGAGTCCAGGCATATTTCTCTTTTCTCTAAACGGACTCATTTATCTAAACGTTTTATAATACTTTTCTTTTTCTGCAATGTCTGCACACATACTACCCCCCCCCCCCCCGCCCCAACCACAAACACACACACACACACACACACAGACACACACACACATAGATAGATAAAGCCTACACAAACACACATATATACAGAGAAGAGAGAGAGAGAGATAGAAACACTCACATCTCTGTTATTTTTTGCATGCATGATTTGAATGTCATGAAGATGAAACGTCTCATTATCATGTATGTGTGTAACGATTCCTAGATTTCTGTGATCCATGTCAACAAACATTGTAATGAGATATCCTCACTCCTTTGAATTTCAATGATTACCATTTCTGATCACCATGTACATAGTAAATATTTTCTACATTGCTTCCAAACAGGGGGTCTCTATCATTTGTGAATAAGATATTAGTGGGCTTCCACATTTCACGGAAAAAGACAATTGGAAATCTCCATGCTTATACAATGGAAGTTATTTCAACTGGGCAGTGCTGAATATGGCAATGTAGATTTGTCTGACAGTAGTGCACACGATAAGGAGGGCATCAGTCAAGTCCATCAAGAAGACCCAAACATACTGTAGACCTGGTAACCAGTAATAAAATACTCAGACATTGTGTTACTCCAACTTGTATGTAGGAAGACTCTTTGAAGGATCAATAGCTCCCTCTAGGGGGAGAAAAAGAAGAATGGCCAAAAAGGCCAAAGCAAGTAGGGAAAACAAATTCAGAGGTAAACATGCAAAACAGCTAATGGAAAGTTCCCTCAAAGGCAAAGGCACTGTGTAGGCCTACTAGAAGTAATTGATGATGGAGACATGGATTTATGAATGGATGTATGGATGGAATGGATAGATGACATCAGTCGGTGATGGTGTTTCAGAATTATTTTAAACTCATTTGATATAGATCTAGTGATTGACGAAACACTGACTAAGTAAGAGGAGATTAGGAGATAGTTCCATCACAATCTATGCTTGTGTCTGTCACACACACACACACACACACACACACACACACACACACACACACACACACACACAAAACATGAGTTATGTGTTTAATAAAAACACATCGGTCAACTGAAAGAAAAAACAAAAAACAAATAAATAACTGATAAATATACAACATGCTCTTTTGCTTAATCAGCGCATCACACCCATGAGGGAGGAAATCTCCCCCTGATATGCCAGACTCACCCCAATACTCTGACCCTTGTGTTTACATCTGTTCCAGACCTGAACACTCCCCTCCTCTCCTGTTGGCAACCTGCAGACACTGTTAATCAATAATTAACACAAAACCCTTCAAGTCATACCACACTAACACGACAGCATGCACACAGTGACAGGTGGTCTGGAATCTATAGACATATGGTGCCCTCTGTCGGTGACAAGAGATTCCAACACTGATGAATATTTTGCTTGATGGCTCAGGAAAAGATGTTACAGCATACAAACCATTGCAACTATGCTGCAACTATATTGTTTTATTTACCCAAGGAAGGCATTGACAGCAAATGTAAGACATGTTTGGCAGTAAGGAGATAAATATTGATGTTAGATCCATGTTCAATAATACTGTTAAGACTAAGACGATTGTGCTATTGAATGGCTTATTGTTTAGCCCAGATATGGATAAAGTGAGAAACTGGCATCCCTTGAGAAAATATAATTTTGCTAGCTTGAGGGACCTAACACAACAGTTTTTTTTCCTCCGCAGATCCGACCGACCTTGCAAAGGTGATGAAAAGAAAACAATAAAACCAAGGAGAAGGAGGGGGAAAGAAACAATGTGACAGTGAATGGTCTTGTTACAGAAGAATGAGAGAGATTGTAACTGAGATATACAGTTACATCTGACTGGTTTGCATAGGTGGACTTCCAAGAACAGTATTAGCACTATTGACTTTTCTAATGGGAGCCAAAGGGCTGGTCCCTCAGGGCACTCCTGCTAATGGGAAATTATTGAGTGTTGTTGGAGGTGAGTCTTTTTCTACCTAAGGCCTACAACTAGGCCAGCAGATTGCAATTTAATGTGAAGACATTTGGTTGCAATGGTTGCTATTTTCAGGTGGGCAAATATATGTGAGGTATAATTGAAGTGAAGTAAAGTGATTTTATTATCACAGAGGCCAAATGACAGTAGCCAGTTAAGTCAAGTCAAGTGAAGTTCATTTATATAGCACATTTCATACACAGAGGTCATTCAATGTGCTTTACATAAACAAAACCAAACAATAACAACAAATAAAAGCATAGAAGGGCAATATAGTCAAAGAATAGTTCAAAAGGTAAAGATCATAATAAAAAGAAAACAAAACACACAAGGTAAAATCATTTTAAAATAAAAAATAATTAGTAAGCAAAAAAAACAAAAAACAAAAAAAAACAAAGGCAAAAGTAGTAAAAAAAAGTTAAAAGTAATAAAAGACAAGGTAGAATAATTATCAAGGCAGATTCAGAATTTGTAACTCAGCGCAGTTAGCAGAAAGCGTCTGAGAACAGTTTGGTCTTAAGTCTAGATTTAAAACTGGCTACAGTTGGGGCCTTTTTGATGTCATCCGAAAGTTGGTTCCAGAGCTGAGCCGCATAGCAGCTAAAAGCTGCTTCACCATGTTTAGTTCTAACAGTAGGTTTTACTAACAGGTTTTTCACCTGGGACCTGAGAGGACGAGATGGTGTGCACTGCTGAAGGATGTCTGATAGGTAATTAGGTCCTGCTCCATTTACTGATTTATAAGCAAGCAATAGTGCTTTAGTCAATTCTGTGACTTACTGGAAGCCAGTGCAGGGACTTAAGAATTGTGGTCAGTTCTTTTAGTTTTTGTTAGAATTCTAGCTGCTGCATTTTTTATCACCTGAAGCTGTTTAATAGTCTTTTTAGGAAGGCCTGTGAACAATCCATTGCAGTAATCAACCCTGCTGGAGATAAATGCATGAATGAGTTTTTCTCATGTTTTGAAATCAGCCCTCTAACTTTGGCAATATTTTTGAGGTGGTAAAAAGCTGATTTAGTTATTGCTTTCATGTGGCTGTTGAAATTTAGATCACTGTCAATTAATACACCAAGATTTTTAACAGTATCCTTTGCCTTCAACCCTTTTGCGTCAAGGAGAGTGGCAACCCTACTGTAAGTGTTTCCTCCTTTTTACAAAATATAATTACTTCCTTTTTTTTTTTGTTCAGCTGAAGAAATTTTTGAGACATCCAGGTGTTGATTTGTTCTATACACTGACACATAGATTCAAGAGGACCATAGTCGTTTGGTGACAGAGCTAAGTAAATCCCGTGAGGGAAATTTGGTCTCTGCATTTATCCCAATCTGTGAAACTCACTCAGCACACAGTGAACACACAGTGAGGCGAAGCACACACTAATCCCGGCGCAGTGAGCTGCCTGCAACAACAGCGGTGCTCGGGGAACAGTGAGGGATTAGGTGCCTTGCTCAAGGGCACTTCAGCCGTGCCTACTGGTCGGGGTTCGAACCAGCAACCCTCCGGTTACAAGTCCAAAGCGCTAACCAGTAGGCCACGGCTGACCATCTGCATAGCTATGATATGAAATCAAATTATTTTGGATGATTTGTCCAAGTGGGAGCATATAGAGGTTGAATAATAGTGGGCCCAAGATCGACCCCTGGGGAACACCACAGGTCAAGGACGTTGGTGTTGAGGTACAGTTTCCGATGGCAACAAAGAAGCTCCTTTCTTGTAGATATGATTTTAGCCAGTTGATAACTATGCCTGTAAATCCAACCCAGTGTTGTAGTTTGTTCTATATTTTGATCAACAGTGTCAAATGCTGCACTAAGGTCCAGTAGCACTAGGACTGATGTTTTACCTGAATCTGTGTTGAGGCGTATGCCATTGAAAACTTTAATGAGAGCTGTTTCAGTGCTGTGATTTGCCCGAAAACCAGACTGAAAGTAATCAAAATACCCATTTGATGTTTGGAAGGTGATTAATTGATTAAAGACTTTTTTTTTTTTCAATCATTTTGCCAATTAAAGGTAGATTGGATATGGGCCTGTAATTGTTTAGCATGGAGGCATCCAGGTTATTCTTCTTGAGAAGTGGCTTTACAACAGCTGTTTTCAGTGACAATTTGAAGGACATCTGCTGCTATAGGTGAAAAACAGTTTTGAAGAAATTGGTAGGCAGAGTGTCTAAGAAACATGTGGAAGAGCTAGGATTCTGTACCTTTTTTATAAGTGTTTCGTAGTCTATCAAGCTGAACTCTGACATCAAGTTAAGTTCAGGTTGTTGAATTAGTAATTGAACAGATATGTTGAGTCTGATTTATTCAATTTCACTTTTAAAAAAGATGAAAACTCATTGCATTTATTTGTTGAGAGAAGTTCAGGCACTAATTGTGAGGGGGGGATTTGTTGACTTATCAACAGTTGAAAATAGAATACGAGTGTTATTTGAACTTCCATTGATAATGTTAGAAAAGAAAGACTGTCTACAACATATTCTACCGTTACAGTAAAAGAATCACTTCCAAGTCCCAAACACAGCATAATAGTTATTTCACTAGTTCACATTCCGTATGTAACAGGACAAGGTCCACGCCCCTTGTCTAGCCAAGTAGTGCCATTGCGAGTGGCTCTTGGCATTCGGAGGCGAGCCAATTAGTGTAGAGAATTGGCTATATAAATTTTAACTTTTAATTTGAAAGCCGACGTCATAGCTGCATACCGTTGTTCGTCCACCTGACTCCTGCCTTCACCGCGGGATCCCTTGTGCTGTTTTGGCCTCCTGCCCGCTGTGCACGCATCCAGTGACATTCCTGGTAGGTTATTGTGGTATTGCGTGCGTAGTAACGTTCCTGTATGATGTAGGCTAGTATAGTTAACACAAACTTTGGGGTTCTAGGATTGCTGTCGGTCGCTGAACATGGGCTTCATAACCGGCCTCAGCTGATTGGTATGTAATTTTAACTGTCTTCAAAATAATATGTAACTTGCGTGGGTTTTAATTGTATCTTTTTCGTGTAGCAGAGCTTGCGGTAACACAAGGAGCGGCAACATCAAGGCTACCTTGGTTCGTTCCGAACGCTGCTGTTTTGTTTGCATCCAAGTTGTGTTGGTCGATTTTACATGTTTGTTGTTTTGTTTACTGTATGTTTGCATACATTTTAACTTGCACACGGGAGAACTACTGTACACCGGACACTCGTCCAGCTTTAGGCTATTTTATCTGTTAAAGTGGCCTTGAACGCCCTGTGTTAAACCTTGGTTGTGAAATTATTATGTTCCCAGAAGAGTACGCATGCCTAGTAGGCTAGCCTGTGTCATGCCAATGTGCGGGAAGGGCATTAGGCCTTACTGTATAAAGATACGGTGTTCACCACACTATGTGAGTGCATGTGCATATACTGTGCATTTTGCGTATTAGGAGTATTGGCTCCTTCTTGATTCTGCTCTCTTGCCGGACAGGAGCTGCAGGCTTACTGGGGTGGCGGGCTATCTCGAGGTGGTGGCGTCCCTTTCACTTTTCCTGTTGTGGTGCATTTTGAGAATTTGCTATTGACATGTTCACGTGTGGTGTGTCTGTAGACCCTCTCTCTGATATGCTCTCCAGCCCTGGGTAAGCTCTGGCCCTGTTCCTGGCTCCTCCCATTCCCCCTTAGCCAGTAATCTAATGAGCACATTCTGGTGTATGTGTGTGTGACTGTGTGTGTATACATGTGTGTCCAGGCCTTGTAGGCCATTTGTGTCAGTGCCTTAGTGGCAAAAGTTCGAACTGTCTGGAGAGAACCCACTCCCTGTATGTTTTTAATATTTGTTAATAAAGACAGAGTTTATTTTTTGGAAACGCGCCTCTGGTTTTCTGTGTCCACGAACCTGTGTTGCCTGGTTGGGCTTCAGATAACAAATTATAGTCCAATTCATTGAAGATTCTGAGGGGCAGGGCCTCAGATGGCGTAGTCGACATTTCGTAATGGAGAACTAACCTACCACTTGCCAAACGTATTTTGCAAACAGATATAATAGCATAATAGAAAAGCATGTTTGGCGAAGTCTCTGGCCAGGGTCCTGAAGTGATTTGCGGGATCGTGCAGGAGTCAACTGCGCAGGCAGGAGTCGTGCAGGATTTCGCAATACACCCCAAAAAATGTGTTAAAGATGAGGGACCCTATAGCCAGGACCACTCGAACAAATTCGACAGGAGAGTGTGAGGTGCGCTAATTCCCTCAGATCAGAGAGACTTGAGTGATAGGCGTCGGAGGACCACGGGACGAGAGTTTTGAGTACTGTCGCTGTCGGTCGACAGGCCGTTATTTGCTGCGTTGGTGGCTGCACCATAAAATAATGAGTAACGGCCTGCCCGGATTCCGATTTGCGTTAGAACAGCGTTGAGCTGCGTTTGAAACCAGAAGCGAGTTACGGAGCATCCGTAGTCTGGAGGGGGAATCTTTCCATGCGATGGAAAAAGTAATTAGCCAAATTGTATATAGGGCTGCAGGAGAGAGTAGATGTTGAAAATGATAGCCCAAACACACGGTTGTGAAGTTCAACATCTAATGCATGCACCCAAATGTTTAGTAGGCTAGTAGGCTACGCAATTAAAATAGGCTGCTGTAGCTAACTGCGGTAGCTATAACGGCAAGAGACATGATGAGCAGCAACACAGGATTCCGAGGAACAGAGCAGAGCTACACGCAGGTGCAGGTGCTCCCTTGGTCAGCTAGGGAAGGGCTTTAATATGCTGACACTCAATGAACACAGAGGAAGGCGAAAAAACTCCCAGACATTTAAAAGACAAAAATTCATTTCTTGCCCTCTTGGCAATAAGCGACAGAGCAACAGCTCCTGTGTATCAGCTGCCTTACGGCCAATGCCGGCATTGAGTTAAAGCGATGTTCCCTTAAATACATTTTGTGATCACCAGAAAAGTGGGGAGGCAGCCAATCAGATTGCAGGATTTCCACAACCAATCAGAATGCAGGATTCTGAGAGCCAATCAGATTGCAGGATTCTGAGAGCCAATCAGATTGCAGGATTCTGGGAGCCAACCAGATTGCAGGATTCCCACAGCCAATCAGATTGCAGGATTCCCACAGCCAATCAGATTGCAGGATTCCAACAGCCAATCAGATTGCAGGATTCCCACAGCCAATCAGATTGCAGGATTCTGGGAGCCAATCCGATTGCAGAATTCTGTGAGCCAATCAGATTGCAGGATTCTGGGAGCCAATCAGATTGCAGGATTTCCACAGCCAATCAGAATGCAGGATTCTGGGAGCCAATCAGATTGCAGGATTCCAACAGCCAATCAGATTGCAGGATTCTGAGAGCCAACCAGATTGCAGGATTTCCAACAGCCAATCAGATTGCAGGATTGATACATAATAGGCCTACCTATCATAATTGCTGCTACAATCCGATCCATGTTTAGGCTATAAACGGTAGGCTACAGGCTTCACAACTAACGTTAATCATAACTGTCACTTAAACTGCGAACTTCAAACGTTGTTCCCGCCATCGGCAAGTGAATATATTGTTATTAATATTTAATTTTTAAAAATCAATGAGAAACAAACTTAAACAAGCTGGTGAATTATATATTTTATTGTAAATGTCAGAAATACTGGGTAGACCAATAGAGCAATAGGTAAATGACTAGACTCCCGAGCTGCCGAGAGAAGCTGCCGTTGGCAAGAACGCTGCTGTCTCAAACTGCAAATTGAGCGTCCTGTGTCCTCGCGTTCTCCAGAGTCTGGACTCACGATCTTAACTTTTCAAGTTCGAACTTTCAAGAACGGGAGACCGTTCTTTAGCGTACTTTGTATTGAGAAAAGCCCAATCAGATTGCAGGATTCTGGCAGCCAATCAGATTGCAGGATTCTGGGAGCCAGTCAGATTCAACAGCCAATCAGATTGCAGGATTCCCACAGCCAATCAGATCGCAGCCGCAGCACTGAAAAATGCTAGATGTTTGGATTACTATCATGTCTGATCAACAATTAAGGCTCCCTGTATGCAGTTTGTGTGCATAAAATGATTCCACAGATTTTGCAACAACACGCCAACAAACACGGGTATGCAGTTCAATTCTATTCAAAATGACGAAAAAATTATGTGCAATAAACTGACAATTGGAATAGCCCAGGCCATTTTGGACTTGAGACTTTGAATAAACAAATTCCGACTGCAAGGTCCCAAATTAAAGCGAGCGATATGCTAATGGTCCTAAATTTAAGGACGTTTCAGAATTCACACAGCTACAGACAACGATTGGCAGACAGAGCGAGATGTCACTTATGCTGCCTACCAGAGACTGTTTTAAAGTCACATCGTTGCAAACTTCATGATGATGCATCATTCCACAAAATGGTTTGTCTTCTGTATCATAAAGTTATTCAATAGGCTTAACAATAAACATATAGCTAAATTGCTGTTAGGCTTATTATTTTGATCTGTAAAAAATGTCACATGCAGCCATGCCTAAATTCTGCTCACTGCACATTTATTAAAGGCTAATGTATTATAATATAATATTCAATGTTCATTATTGAATGCTTAGCTGGAATGATGCTTTTCCATATCGGGCTGTATTTTGGGTACCAGCGCATGGCGTAAAGTTCGTTATTCACCCGTGCAAAGTTGAATTCGGTATTTTGCACGTTTATATTTCAAGCATTGCGCCCAGGGGTGTGGCATTAGGGAGGGGCCTGGCGCGTTGTCTAAAAATCGCTATCATACACCACCTAAACCTGGTCAGAAGTCAATGGCGAGTTGTTCATATGCTATTTTAAGAGCGCATGTCAACAGTCATATTGGCAGGTGCACGCACCATCCTTCTATCATTCATGAACGCACACCAGCGCACGTCCATGTAAAGCATTACAAATTGCACGATTACAATGAGAAACATAATTAGAATAAAGATATTACGAAATACTGTACATCTCATGATGAGTAGTTATTCACCATCATTTGCAAATTGGTAATGACGGTTAAAAGTGATTAGGGGAGAGGCGAGAGACACGTATGGAGCACAGCTGAAGACGCACTGTCACGAGATATAAGCAACTCCTCTGCAGGATAAATGTTGTTTTATTCAGTCATTTGAGCAACATTAGAGTAAGTGTTGCTTTTTCCAGACTATGTTTTCGGTGGTAACCCATTGTCAGTCAATAGTGAAAGTAACTGCATATAACTGTCTTGTCGTTGACTGACTCCTTGGTGAAGTTAGTTTCACTTTGCCAATGAGTTCAAATAATAGACGAGTGCAAATGTGTGAAGGCTATGCTAGGTTTTAGTAAAGCATGGTTTAAGAATGACTATTCCATACGGTCTCGCAAGCAGCCTTCTTCAAATGCGCCGTTGAATGCCAAAATACCGATGCATTTATTTGACATATCGCGCTTTGCGCTGTTAAAGGGAATGACAGATGTCATTCTCATTGGTTTAAATGATGTTAGGCCCCAAACACACCCATATGACTGATTAAAAAACCTAGGAACACCTTGTTGCGCCATGCGCTCCACATTTCATAACGAAACCCCTCCCAATGTGAACTGGACATCCTACTAAATTTGAATAGACTTTTGACGAGTGACGATGCACTTTAGAATGTCATGATAGGGCCCATCATCTTAATTTTTAATTGGGCTGTGGGTTTTCTACAGGAATAGCATGTTTGAATGGGCACTGCAAGTATAAACTGCTCACAATGTAGTTTACATGTATGACAATGTGGTTATCACAGAACAAAGACCTATTTTATTCTTATTCTTTTTATTTTATACACTCCTTTGTTTCTTAAATAAATTACTGTATATGAAGAGCCTTTCATTAGGAGTTAGATAGTTAGGCCTATTCAAATACATAATGCCCCACCTTGATTAGAACCTTGTTATGGGAACATTTTTATTAAAAATTACTATATCGGTTATCAGTTTTTGAATAACTCAAATATCGAAATCGGTAGGTTATCAGCCTTCAAAATCCCATATTGGTCAGGCTCTATAGGAGATGGAGACAAATTGACATACACACACCAATTGCACACACACACACACATCCACATCCACACAATTACACACACACAGGCACACACAGGCACACACATACAAGCATACACAAAAGTTGCAAGAGTAGGGCGTGGAGTAGGAGATGGAGAAAAATTGACAAGCGTCACAAGCGGGAGAGGATGAACAGGACAGAAGGGCGGTCATCTAGTTCTACACAGTTTTGTCTATATTTTCTTGGTCTATATTTAGATTAAGGTCCAGTAGGTGGCAGCAACACCCAAATCACAGGAAGGCAGGAAAGAAAAAAAGAAAAAGAAGAACAAGAAGAAGGAAAAAGGTTTTTGATCTTCGAAGGGTTCTGAATTCTGGAAGCACATTCAAGACATTGATGTGTTCAGTGACAATCAGGTCTCAATTAACAGCCTTTGTGTCTGGCTATACACTTGACATTTTCAAATTATACAACTTGGAGTTTGCTTTCAAAAGCCATACAGATTTGTAAGTAGCCATGGCAAACTCCTCTGACAGTGTTGTATATAAAATAACAAGATAAAAGATTATTCAATTTCTATGGAGTCCTGTGAAAAATTTCAAGACGCAATATGCTATATCTAGCACTAAATCACTCCACCGCCTCCAAATAATCCAGAACTCTGCAGCCAGGATAGTAACAGGCACAAAGTCCACAGGCCACATAACACCTGTACTGTTGCAGCTACACTGGTTACCAGTTACCCAGAGAGTCCAGTTTAAGATCTTACTGTTGACATATAAGGCCCTGCATAACCTTGCTCCCAATTATATCACCGACCTCTTAGAGAGCTACACCCCTTCCCGCTCACTGCGATCCTCATCAGCTGGTCTGCTCAAGGTGCCCAAGATGAACCTCAGCACCATGGGAGAGAGAGCGTTCTCCCACACAGCCCCAAAGCTATGGAACTCACTTCCAAACAACATCAGGCAGTGTGAATCCACTGCCCAGTTTAAAAAGGAACTGAAAACGTATCTCTTCAGACTAGCCTATGGACTGTGATATGGCTAAATGGACTATATATATTTTTATATATTTTTTTTTTCTCCTTTTTTTGATATATATATATATATATATATATATTATTTTTTTCCCCTTCTATTTGTTTTATCTGTAAAGCGACCTTGGATGTCCTGAAAGGAGTTGTTTTTTAAATAAAATGTATTATTATTATTATTATTATTATTATTATTATATAAGGATATACACTGCAGCTAGAAGGTAGGGAAGCACCTAAGGCAGAGGAGGGGGAGGAGGGCATTTGTGATTAAATTTAAGTGAGACATAGTTAGATTAATCCGACAATGTAAAGCACTACACATATTTTACATGAAAAAGATTGTCATGTATTGATTCCTAAGAGTCCAAGCTTTCAAATGATGTATAATATGACTATGCTACATAACAATTTGATGTATGCAAATTATTTAGAATGTTGGGGGGTGGTGGGGGAGGGGGGTAACCATCCCACCGGCGGGACACTGCATGAATTAATAACTAGATGAAATGTGTGAAATGCTAGCCATCTTTCCCATTGGAATCAATGATATGATGCTAGCTTGCTTGACCCTTAAAAGGGGCGTGATGCAGAGAAACCTTAAAATAATGTTTCCAAAATTGTTTCAGCGGTTCATCAACTTGTAACAGGGTGAACGGCAATTCTGTATTCGCTTTGCGGCCCTCTATCGGCTATAACCGCACTATGTAAGTTAGCCAGATCGGGTAGATCTGTAGTTCGATTGAATGAAACATAAGAAACTACAAATTTGACTTGCATGATGTCGCAATACATCATACTTTCATAAAATCATGCAACATATTCTACCTTGTCTGTGGACATCGTTATTTGCAAAGCCGGAGCTGGATAAACAAATAGCGTGCGTGCGACAAATGAAAAGTTATTTGGTGTTGCTTTAACAAGTATAACAAAAAATATCATGTATGTGCTTTCACAACATTATGGACATATCACGTCATTAATCAAAGTCAACTCTGACTCGCTTGGCAAGTTACATAGCCCCCACTAGGGCGGGTTAGTGTCCTCATCAACCCAAGCTCTTAATACAAAATCTCTCAAAGCAATCTATGTGGTCGCTGCGTGCGTCCTGCTGATGTGGCAGCAGCTGGTGGACATGGTGGCATCAGTGTGAGCATGGCGGTCTCAGTTTCACAATCAGTTGCCTGCCCAGTTTGTGCCAGTGGTCGATATGGAGCCAACCGTGGTCCTCCATCACCCCAACACCCATACCCTGTACACTACATCTGACAGTCTCTCAAGCACATCACATGGGCCGCGTGTGTCGTATGCCCGTTTCTGTGGACTGGCCACCAGTGTACCTTCAGCAGCCGCTTACGCAGTAGCCTGTAGTAGTTCTTGCCAGGTTCTCCCCCTACCTCCAGCTCGGGGGATGGCCCAAACACTAGATCAACAGGTGTGCGCAGCTCTTGTCCAAACATGAACACAAAAAGGTGTGCACTTGGTCGATTCCTGCACTGCCGACCGGTATGCCCAGAGAACCGGGGGAAAGTGGCGGTCCAAGTCTCACTGCTGGCGGCTGGTCAAGATAACGAGTTGGATGGTGAGTGTCTGGTTGAACCACTCCACCAGTCCATCGCCTTGTGGGTGGAGTGGTGTCATGTATATTTTCTGTACGCCAGCCACCAACATACTTAACCGAAGACCTCTGCCTTGATGTTCCGCCCCTGGTCGCTGTGGAGTTCCTCAGGCACGCCGAAGCAGCAGTACATTGACCAGTTGGTCCGCTGTTGTGGCGGGGCTCTGATCAGGCACCGCATACGCCTCGGGCCATTTTGTGAAGTAGTCCGTGGCCACGATGATGTAGCGGCTCTCCAGATCAGTGATGGGAAATGGGCCGAGGACGTCCATGGCTACACGCTCCATAGGCAACCTTACCGTGAACTGCTGCAGTAGAGCGTGTGAATGCCGGGTCGGCCCTTTTTTAGCCGTGCAAGCACCGCAGCAGTGGACATGGAGTCCTGCAGTATGTTGTGCCGGCAGACAGGCCAATAAAAACGGCCTCACAGATGGTGGAGTGTCTTTGCAATGCCAAAATGGTCAGCCCCCACTGAGCCATGCACCAGTGATAAGACACGAGTTCGCAGACTGCTGATACCAGCAGCTGAGGGTCTTCCCAATGGTCATCTGGGGCACGCCAGCGCCAGTACGGGAGGCCATCGCGTAGGGTGAACCCAGGCCATTGTGAGTATAGGGCTTTAGTTTTTGGGTTGAGTGCAGAGACGTTGGTCCATGGCGGGTGTTGTCCCTCCTCCACCCATGACATAACCAGAGCAAGAACTGGATCTGCTGCTTGCATTCGCTGTAACTCCTTTGCCTGGACAGCATCCCTTTCGCCTGTGTCTGGAGGTGCTGCTGGAGGAGTGATGTAGTGGCTGGGTGCGTCGCTGTCTTCCTCTGCTCCACTGGACTGGGGTGCATCAGTCTCTATCGTTCCGAGGAGCAGGGCAGTGACGGCGGGCTCCGGCCCAACGCCTGAAGCTGCACACCTCCTTGAGTTGGCAATGGTGACATTGTTCCACTGGGACAGGGCATCGGCGTTACCGTGTAACCGGCCGGCTCGGTGACGAATCTCAAAATCATAGTCCTGTAGAGTCTCCAGCTAATAAGTTCACAACTACAAAGCATGTTTGCTGAGTTTCACAGTTTAGAAATGGTCAAAAATAGTGTATATTTCAGCACTCCATGAAATTATGCAGAAGTGGTCACCTGTGTTGTTCAGCTAGTTAATCTAAGATAAGCTAGTTATCTTGGTCATTGTCATGGCCATCTACAGGCTACATGCTATAGCTTCCTTTTTCATTCTGGGCTACCCATCTGGGAAAGTATGATTTGTTTTCCCTTCATATTTTTTGCATTAATGTCACTAGGAAGCATGCCAGTAGAAATATATATTCATATCTGTTTAGGTGGGATTGTCTGTAATCTGGCAATATATGAACCATGATGGTGGGATAATCTGGCTAAACAATTTACAAACATGTATGCAGGCTACTGACATAAATAGTTTACATTGGGCCCAAAAGTTGGAGACCAGAAATTTGTTGCAATTTCAAAACCAGATTACTCGGGAACAGATTATTGTACATGCTTATATCCTCATATTCGGTAAGGCCTGCTGTTTATTGTGATATATGGTTTCATGTGTTGAGTGAAGAGTTTGTGCAATATTTCACCAAGAGTAATGGGTGTGCCGAATTCAGATTAAATTTCATGCAAGTTCAATGTTATTTTTCTCGAGAAACATTTATCAGAGCAACTTGCCACTAATGTAATTTGAAAGCTTAGATTCTGTTACAGTGTTCTAGTGCCACTAGGTGACACTCTAAGGAAGAATCTGTATATACAGCCTACCACTACAGAGCAAGCCAGGTTTTAGATAACGCGGGAGAGCAAGCAAGCTGTAATTGTACGTGCTGTAAGTTATCTGAATAAAGCTCACAGAATTCTTCTACATCTGCCTCATGACTGACATCTTTCAACATGGTGTCAGAAGTCTAACCCGGATGCCTTTTGGACACGTGAACGAACGGTGAGCAGACTAGAAATCCGACTTAAACCACAAGAAAGAAAGCAACTTTCAGAATGGCGTATCACATCCCAGTCCCGGAGCCCATGGACATGAAGGGCGATGTGTTCAGCAATTGGATGTTTTTCCGCACGCAGTGGGACAACTACGAAATTGCAAGTGGATTAGACGAAAAAGACAACAACATTCGCTTGGCCACACTGCTATCAGTAATGGGGAAAGAATGCCATCAACTGCAGCGTCACATTCATATGCCTGACGCGGACCGGGCAGATCCGAAGAAAGTCCTAGATGCACTACAAAAACACTTTGAACCGACCAGAAACGTGATCTACGAAAGGTTTGTGTTTAACAATTGCAAACAAAGCCAAAATTAAACTACAGACCAGTACATAGCCAAGCTAAGAAAGCTAGCGGACACTTGTAACTTTGGCTGCCTGAGAGATGATTTACTCCGAGACAAACTTGTCATAGGCACAAAAGATACGAACACTGCCGAAACTGACATTGACTCAAGCTGTTGATATGTGCCGTGCAAGTGAACAAACTTTAGCTCAACTTAAGAAAATTGCCGGCGAGGATCAGCAAACCGTCAACTATGCGTCATGAGATGGTCGCCAGGGGCAAAGGGGAAGTAAACAGCCAAATGTGCCAGAACACACCAGGCAAAAATCATCGCATACAAACACATGTCGTTATTGTGGAACTGTCCACGGCAAGGCCAACTGTCCAGCTTATGGTGTACTATGCAAAGCATGTGGGAAACGGAATCATTTTGCAAGAGTCTGCAAACAAGCACAGCGCAAGCCACAACTGAATCTAGTTGAAGAGGATGAGGAGAGGGAAGATGAAAATGATTCAATGCTTTATCTCTCTCACATACATTTCATGCAAGCCAACAGGAACAAGTGGTTCATACACCTGAAATTAGCCCCACACAATGACGAAATGCTTCAGTATGACCCCTCACATGTCATAAAATGCCAACTAGACACTGGTTCCACTGTCAATGTCATTAGTTTCCGAGACCTCCAGCGCCTGCTCCAAGATGGCAATCCGCCCCTGTCACCAAGCAAAGCCACTCTCAAGCTATATGATGGGACACTGATACAGCCAAAAGGGGAATGCAGTCTCAAGGCAGAACGTGATGGCAACGCATACGTCCTGAAATTCCATGTAATGGAGACATCACAAACCCCTCTGCTCTCAGCAGACACCTGCCTACGACTCAACTTACTCCAGATTACCAGCGGCCACGTCGTACACAGTATTGATGCAGGACAAGCAGACGGCGCCACCACACCAAAGACAACAGTGGCGCTCATAGCCTCATATGATGACGTGTTCGATGGCCTGGGATGCCTCCCTGGTGAGCTCCATCTGAAGGTCGACCCCGCCATAAGACCTGTGCAGCAACTCCCTCGCAGGGTCCCAATTCCCATAAAAAACAAAGTCACAAAGGCCATAGAAGACATGGAAACAAGGGGCATCATTGCCAAAGTCACAGACCCAACTCCATGGATCAGCAATATGGTGGTGGTGGAAAAGAAGGACAAGCTCCGCATTTGCATCGACCCCACAGTACTGAACAAAGCTCTACTTCGATCGCACTTTCAGATGCCGACAATAGAGGAGATTCTACCTGAAATAGCCAAGGCAAAGACATTTTCAGTCTTAAATGCGAAAGACGGCTACTGGCAAATACAGCTGGACGAGGCAAGCAGCTATCTCACTACATTCTGGACACCTTTAGGGCACTACAGGTGGCTCAGGATGCCTTTTGGGATTAAGCCAGCGGCCGAAGAGTATCAGCGAAAACAACAAGAAGTGTTGCAAGGACTTAAAGGTGTGATTGCTGATGACATCCTTGTTTATGGATGCGGTGACATCAATGAAGCAGCAATGATGGATCGTAACAACAATCTGGCAGCCCTCCTCCAACGAGCCAGGGCAGTCAACCTAAAGCTCAACAAAAGAAAACTCAGACTAAAGCTCCCTAGTGTGACATACATGGGACACCTACTTACCACTGAAGGATTATGCCCAGATCCAGACAAGGTAACTGCTGTTCAGAATAGGGGTGTAAATCGGAGTCTTCATGACGATTCGATACAATATTGATTTCTTAAGCCAATGATTCGATTATTTTCGATACTTCAGAATTCCCCACGATACGATTCGATACGATTCAATATTCAATATTTTTACATGATATCTATGAAGTTTCAAATAAATCAACAAAAGTTCGGAATGTAGGAGCAGGTATCTAAAGCCTTCGTTATACAGCCTCATGTCTTTGCATATAAAAAAAAAACCCACCCGCAGCTTAGGAGTAGGTAGTGCGCTTACATCGGAGCCTAGACAGAAAAAGAAAGGTCGGAGCTGATGCTGAAAATAGATAGGCAAACAAACAGGCGGCAAAATAAACACATTAATCGATACTCTTGCAGACGAATCGATGCATTGAATCGCCGGCTGCATAATCGATGCATCGATACGAATCGATTAATATTTACACCCCTAGTTCAGAACATGTAAACGCCACATGATGTGAAATCGCTTCAACGACTGCTTGGATTTGTCAACTACCTCTCCAAATTCTTGCCCCACAAGGATGTCGAATGGGCCTGGCTCTCACAGCATGAAGAGGCATTGTGCTGTATCAAACAGCTCGTCACACAGCATCCTGTCCTAAAATACTACGACCTTAACGAAGAGGTCACCCTGCAATGTGACGCAAGTGAAACAGGCCTGGGAGCAGCCCTCCTTCAAAATGGACAGCCTGTAGTCTTTGCCTCGAGGACGCTGAAGCCAACTGAACAGAGGTACGCGCAAATAGAAAAGGAATGCCTCGCCATTGTCTTCGCATGTGACAAATTTGATCAGTACCTTCATGGCAGGGATCGATCACATCACTGTTCACAGTGATCACAAGCCCCTCGAAGCAATTTTCAAGAAGTCATTGCTCATGGCACCAAAGAGACTGCAACAGATGTTGCTCAGATTACAGAGGTACCAGATACACCTGCTGTACAAACCAGGCAAAGACCTCCATTTAGCTGACTTCTTGTCCAGAACCCCACAGCCTAATGTGGAACACCCACAAATGCAGACACCATCCTCGGTATATGCCTTGGGACTGACGTCAGCAGACCTTGAACATGTCAGTCACAGCAGCAACACCAACATCACTACAAAGACACTGGAGACCATCAAGACACACTCTGCTCAAGATCCAGTGGCACAGGCGCTGAACAGACACATCAGCAAGGGCTGGCCAGAGCACAGGCAAGCTGTGGACCCTTCCTTTCGTCCATTCTGGACATACAGAGAAGAACTTACAACAGAAGAAGGCCTAATTTTCAAAGGACAGTGAGTCTTCATCCCTGAAACATTGCGCAACAGCTTCCTGCAGAAGATTCACATAGGGCACTCTGGTATTGAGGCCAGTCAGAGGAAGGCCCGTGAGGCCATTTTCTGGCCAGGAATTGCGGATGACATCAAGAACTTCACAAATGGCTGTGCCACCTGTAATGCCACTCAGGGGAAACAACAAAAAGAAACACTCACCGCACACCACATTCCAGACATCCCGTGGTCCAAAGTCGGAATAAACCTTTTCAGCATCAAGAGCTGCACATATCTCATTATGGTGGACTACTACTCTGACTACTGGGAGATTGATGATCTTTCAGACTACACTGCATCCACTGTCATTGAAGCATGCAAGAAACAATTTTGCAGACATGGCACACCTCACACTGTCTTCTCGGATAATGGCCCCCCCTTCAATAGCATGGAATTCCAACAATTTGCAGAGGAGTGGGACTTTGAACATGCAACCTCATCGCCATATCATAGCCAAAGCAACGGTAAAGTGGAGTCAGCAGTGAAAATAGCCAAAGTGTTACTGAAACGCTGTACAATGGATGGAGAAGACCCATGGAAAGCAGTGCTAGAATGGAGAAACACTCCGACCGAAGGCCTTGACAGCTCGCCAGTCCAAAGACTCATGTCAAGGCGGACCCGATCACTCCTGCCCAGACGGAGTGTGCTTCTGAACCCTGAAGTGACGACAGATGTTGTCGCAAAGAAAAGAGTCAAAGGGGCAGCAGTCAAACACAGATACGACCTTCATGCTCGTGACCTCCGACCCATCACGCAAGGACAGACGGTACGAGTCCTTCTTCACCCCAACCATCCAGACGGCACATGGGCGCTAGGCTTATGCATTGACCAGCTCCACGATCGCTCATATGTGGTTCTGGTGAATGGGAAGAAATACTGTCGAAACCGCAGAGACATTTGTCCAGTGCAGGAACAACTTACCATCACTCCAAACCACAGCAATCCACTGCTCGACGACAACGACAACTGGAACACTGGAGGTGGCATGGAGACCCCGACTGACATACCAGATACAGCAGCTGAAGATGCACCCATGAGCCAACCTCCATCTCCCAACCGCACCCCTCCCCCTTCCCCTCCCCTACAACATACCAGAACGAGGAGCAACATTCAGCGACCTGCAAGATTCACCACTGACTTTATCTAAAAGAAAAAAAAAACAGGGCATGACAGTTATAGTACCTGCAGACACTGGGTACTGGAAATTTAAAACTAATGCATTCATGTTTTGTTAATTGTGTGCTTTTCTCAAGAGTTTATAGTTATGTTCTTTCATAGCCAGTGCTTTAACACAGGAGCTACACTGGTAAAGGGTTCTGGCTCCAGTTATATGTAAAGGGAGCTGTTACAGTGTTCTAGTGCCACTAGGTGGCACTCTAAGGAAGAATCTGTATATACAGCCTACCACTAGTGATGGGCAAATGAAGCTTTGGTGAACCACTGAACCACAGCATTGTGAACCTAGCGACACTAGCTGAAAAGCAAAAAGATGGCCGCCACACATACATTTTTCAACATAAAAGTCCTTAGCAAACCAATATTTTTGGTTACATATACTGGTTTGGGTAAGGACTTTTATGTTGAAAAATCTACATGTGGCAGCCATATTGGATTTTTTCATTAGTGTTGCTAGCTTCACACTGCTGTGGTTTAGTGGTTCACCAAAGCTTCATTTGCCCATCACTACCTACCACTACAGAGCAAGCCAGTTTTTAGATAACGCGGGAGAGCAAGCAAGCTGTAATTGTACGTGCTGTAAGTTATCTGAATAAAGCTCACGGAATTCTTCTACATCTGCCTCATGACTGACATCTTTCAACAGATTCCACTCGTTCATGTGATAAGTTTCCTTTGTGGACAGACTAAGTGACATGAACATTACCAACATATTTTCCAATTAAGAAACAAGTAGCCTATTAATGGACAATAGGTAACAATATTTTTTCTCTGTTACCGTAGCCTAATATTGACAAGCTGGAGTGCCAGCTATCTTGCACTTAACCTAATGTTCGTCATTGACCAGCAGATGATTAGCTAGAGCCATATACCGCCTTTAACGTGCACTCAGATCATATGGAAGACCCATGAGAAGCTAACGTCGGGAAGGGAAAGTGTTAGTGAAGGCGGGGCTAGGGGGTGATATTATATTTTCTCTCTCTTTCTTTTCTTTTCTTTCTTTCTTTCCTTTTTCTCTGATTGCCTACATTCTGTAAAGCGCCATGATACATGTGTAATGTTTTGGCGCTCTATAAGCACAATAAATTGAATTGAAATTGAAATTGAAATATTTTGATTTGTTGAACACCGTGATCATGAAGAAGAGGCAGACTGCAATTTTACGGTACACGTGAAAAATGAACTCACCATTTATTTTAACAATATTATCGCCCTACAGTATATCGTAGTATGAAAGAATATTTATTTATTAATTTATCTGAGGTGGTGGAACCGTGTTCCTGTGTTCCGCCCCACTTTAACTCCTGGGTATGAGTCCTTTCTCATTACCTGATTGAGGCGTCTATAGTCCACACAGAATCAATATGAATTGTCCTTCTTTCTAACTAGAACTGCAGGAGTGGCCCATGGGCTGTTGGTAGGCTCGATCACGCCCACGTCCGCCATCTCTGATTTTCTGTTGGGCTACCGCTCTCTTGGCGAGTGGCAGCCGGATGGGGCGGGCATCGCCGGTGTCTATTTCATGTTGAACTAAACTTGTGTGTGTACAGTCCTCAACTCTGGCGGCGAATATGTCGGCATACTGTTCCAGTAGCTCCCGTACATGACCTTGTTGACGCTCGTCTAGCCCTTCGAAGCTGTGCAGGCACAACTCCTCCAGAGCTTGTGCGGTTTCCACAGTTGTGTAAAATGCAAATAAAAACAGAATGTGATAAAATACAAGTCTCGTAAACCCATATTTAGCAGCAAAAAAGACATAGACAACATATCAAATGTTGAAAATGAAAATTTTGACTATTTAATGGACAATATATATTAAAGAGGCCCTATGTAACAATTTTAGCAAAAATTACCTTAATTATGCAGGTTGAGAGTCGTTGTGATGGTATAACCAGACCTGCATAGGGCTTCTTTAACTTTGAATTTGATGCCAGCAACATGTTTCAAAAAAAGTTGGGACTGTAGCATGTTTACCACTGTGCTGCTTCACCTCTTCATTTAACAAAATTCTGTAAATGTTTAGGAACTGAGACGATCATTTGCTAGAGTTTTGAGATGAAATGTTGTCCCATTACTCCAAGATTTCAGTTGCTCAACATTATGGGATATTCTTAGTCATGTTTTTCATTCCATTATGCACATAATTTGGACTGCAGACAGGCCATGTTAGCACCTGGACTCTTCCTCAAATACTATTGTATGTGCAGAATTCATCTTGGCATTGTTTTCCTGAAATATTCAAGGTCTTCCCTGGAAAAGACATCGCCTGGATGGCAGTATATGTTGCTCAAATCCTGTATACATCATTCAGGATTGATTGTGCTTTGCCAAATGTGCAAGATGCCCATGCTGTAGGCAGTAATGCTCCTCCACACTGTCATAATATTGGGTTTCGAACTGAACACTAAAACAAGTTGGATAGGTTGGATACTTGCATAGGCCCTCTCCTCTTTAGCCCAGATGACTCTATGATCTCCAAAAAGAATGGCAAACTTTGATTGGACTAATAACCACAGGACCTTTTTCCATGTTACCTCAGTCCATTTTAAACAAGCTCAGGCCCAGATGAGACGGTGGTATTTCCTGTATCATCATGTCTCAATACAATTTTACCTGTTCATTTTGGCTGGAGTTTTTGAACTGAGTATCAAACTGTGCACATAGAAAATGGTTATCCGAGGTTTTCCTGAGCCCATACAATGACTGGTCTGGAAACAGGTCTGGTGTTGATGCAGTGCCATCTGGGGTCCAAAAGACCACGGTCATCCAATTTGTTTTTGAGCTCTTTCCCTTGTATGCAAATATTTCTCTGGATTCTCTGAATGTTTTAATAATATTATGTCCTGTAAATGATGCACTCCCCAAATATTTCACAATTTCATGTTAAGAAGCGTTAAAATTACATTGTTTCATCATTTGTGCACACAGGTTTACACAGAGTGATGAACACTCCTAACACTCCTACTTTTCTTTTAAGAGACCCTGCCTCTCTGGGATGCTCTTTTTCATATCCAATCGTGTTGCCATTTACTCTTATTAGTTGTGAAAAATGTTTCCTTTTCTTTTCTTTATCATTACACAACTTTTTCAGCATTTTGTAACCCCGTCCCAACTTTTTTTGAAACATGTTGCTGGTATCAAATTCAAAATTAACATATATTTTCCATGAAATAGTCAGATTTGTCATTTTCAACATTTGATATGTTGTCTGTGTCCCTTTTGTAACTAAATATGAGTTTAAGAGATTTGCAGATTATTACATTCTGTTTTTATTCACATTTTACACAACGTCCCAACTTTTTCTGTTTTGGGGTTGTAATATAATATTACAATTATTTGACTTGGGGTTCCCTTGGTAAAGAAAAAGAAAAGCCTACAATATAGATTACGACACGTCAAGACATTTACATGCAAACTAAGCTTTACATAAGAAGACAGTGAAAGAAGTGAAATTAATGTTGCACTACTGTACGGAAATTATACGTAAGTGGTATACAGGGGAAAATCATTTCCAGCAACAGGCAACAAAGTTGGTGTGTGTTAATTTTGTGTTATGCATATAAGTTGTCCAGTATAGTGGTAACTGCATTGATATATTGTTACATGTACTGTTGTTACTTGTACTGTTTTGTACTGCTATCGATTGAGCATTGTATAGTTTAAATTTACTCAGTGAGGATAGGAGCAGGCTTCACTCAATTTGTCTACTTTTAAACTTTAAGAGTGCTGGCCTGAAACAGATCGTAACTCCTTTTTGCACTGCCAGAGTTTCCATCCACCATCTCTCAAACGTAGCCTGCCTTACAGCCAACTGTTGAGAGTGTGCCGCATCTGTAATGACGATGAGGTATTTGAGCGACAAGCGGGGGAACTTTGTCAAAGATTCCTTGACAGGGGCTATACAGATAACTTGGTGCGTGATTGTCTAGAGCGCGCGCACAGTATCCAACGTGCTGACCTGATGACCAAACGTACTGATCAGAATAGCTCTAACAATGCTACAGTTACACTGGTATCCACCTATGGTCAGATTTCAAATAGCTTAAAGAACATTGTGCATCGCCACTGGCACATCTTAAGCAGTGACCCACACATAGGTCATACTTTCCAGGATCCACCGCGCAGCTGCTTTAAACGAGCACCTAGCCTGAGAGACCGGTTGGTGCGTTCGCACCTCCCTGCACCTACTCAGTCGCCTTTTCCCTTTAAAATTCCACACGGCAATTTTAAGTGCTTGAACTGTGCAGCATGCAATTTCATGCTCACAGAAAAGACATTTACACATCCAAAAACAGGCAGGACATACACAGTAAAGGGCAGAATTACCTGTTTATCTACTTTCATAGTATATTTACTGACGTGCCCTTGTGGGTTGTTTTATGTGGGCAAAACCAAGCGACAACTCAAAACCCGAATCTTTGAGCATAAATGCGCAATTAGAAAAAATGATGAAAAATCATCAGTTGCAAGGCATTTTAACTCTGCAGGCCATGATGCCAACATGCTTAAGTTTATGGGCTTAGAGTTTGTCAATCGGTCTCCAAGAGGGGGAGACCGTGAAAACCGCCTCCTGCAGCAAGAGGCTTGGTATATTTTTAACTTTAACACATGTATCCCGAATGGGATGAATGAAGATTTGTCACTAAGTTGTTTCCTATGAATTTATATGTGGATTGTATGTTCACTTTTAATATGTTCAATAATCTTTGTATTTAACGTGTTTAAAAACATTAGTGATATTATTGGAATGTGTATCACTTTAACAGCATTGGCGGGTGTTCATATGGGTGTGGGTATATAAGATGGGCTACATTGTTACCTTGTTGCACACTGAAGTAGGCACACGCCGAAACGCGTATGTGCAAATAAAAGAGTATATGCATAGTGCGGCCTCTCCTACTTTCCTTTATAGTTTAAATTTACAAAATAATTAGCTACTTGTATTTGTACTTGAATATGCAAATTATGTACTCCACAGCTACAGAGAGCAAGCGAGGAAGTTACTACTTGCAGTACTCATTCCACCATTTGATTTCCAATCAGATTAGACCGTTAGCTTATAGCAGAGATGCTAACGGTCTAATCTGATTCAATGAGCTGGAGCTAAAAGTGCTACTGTCAGACTCAGAGAACGGCTGGATGAACTGGGGAAAGGTAAAACTCAATTGTTTAACTCGATGGGAGGTGGAAAATGAGTATAATTCCCCAAATGGTGGAATATCCCTTTAAGAGCGTTGCAGGATTAGTGGTTGTTCCCCACCAATTATGGTGGGCCGGTTGGCCCAAAAATGCCTGAGCTGATTGTATGGCCCATATCAGCTGCTGCATCCCACCACTTGATTACAAATACTCTGTAAAGATCAGTTGAAGATGAGATCAACCAGTTACCAGTTCACAAACACAACCAAATGTACCATTAGACCCAGTTGTATGATCAAAATCCACAAATGGCCAACCAGAGCATCCTTTGCTCTTGTTGCAAATTCATGTTTCATTTGATATCTTGTATATTGTAACAGGCAGTTGACGATACATTGATATTTCGGTGTACCAGAGCTTTAACATGATGCCACAGAAATATAGAAGTCTCTAGGCACCTTTACTTCCTTGATGAGGTGTAATATGGACTTAGTTTGTTGTGTGGTCTGTATGCAAAAATGTTTACCTATTTTTGCTTCTAAATGTGTGTGAGATACATGTATGCCAGAGTGGTTTGTTCTTTGTAATTACTTTGAAGGAAGGATAATGGCAAAACAATGCCTTTGAAGGCACAATGTTCTTAAAGCATTTTATTTTTGTTTGACGAGCCACAACAGCCACCCATCAGCATGTCATGAATGACGTTTTATTTTCTCTTCTTGAATTCATCATGGCTCCCTTGAAGGGCCTCTGATTAAAGCTATTGTGTTAATGATGATTGATTAAGTGCAGGCTAATTGGAAGCCTTTTGAAATTGTAAACATGCTTGATTGATGGAACACACACACAGGCAGCATCAAAACTGAATTAGCTGTATGAAAATCAAGATTGTTTTTTTTTTGGAAGAATGCTATTTCAGGGAAGAAGAAAACCATACACAGATGGCAGTTTTGCTGCACAAGAAAATCTCACTCAACCTTGAAAATGTACACCATATCCAAAGTGGAACTACAGTATGTCATATGAAAAAGAGGAAAGCTTTCAGAGAAGACGAGACTACACACATGGAATTCAATTTTGATAACCAGTTTAGTGGGACGGTAGCTGGGGAGCTCCCTGTTCACCTGCTGATAGGGTCGCCATCTTCATGTCATGTCCTGCCATGGGTTGATCAGATTAGCTACTACAGCAGACAGCAGTGAGGGAGCTCTGTGTGTGTGTGTGGTGTGTTTAGCAGGGGGTAGGATACTCTCCTCCCAGCAGTCACAGCTCTGTCGTTCGGGGGGGGGGGGGGGTCATCTCCTTGGCCCTGTCCGAGACAATATTTGTTGAGGAGAGGACGTGCACAAGGTGAGCGCAGCTTTTTTCTTGTGTGCTCAGCGGTTTGAGTGACTTTCTTTGCCGATTTTGTGTTGTGCTTGTGTGTGTGTGTGTGTATGTGAATGTGTGTTGTTTTGCGAATATTTCCCTGAGTTTGCAGGTTTCACCGCGTTGACCCTTCCCTGCTGTAAGCCACTGGTTTCAGGGCTGTTTACTTTTGGCCATATGGCAGACAGTGTGCTGTGCCCCCGTGCCTTAGCATCACTTGTCAGGTGATTAGCGCACAAGGCTAATAGTACAGGAGAGGAGAGGACAGAGGAGAGATGAGGAGGAAGAACACTATTCAGATGTATGTTTGAAAGTGAAGTGTATGTGTTTGTGTGAAAGAGAGTGCGAGTGTGTTGTGGGATTGTGTATGTGTGTGTGTGTGCATGTGTAGATTAAATTGTTTGCTGTTTGGGTTCCTGTGTTTGTGTGTGTGTTTGTGTGATTTGTGTAAGTTAGATTTATCATCGCCAGGTATCTGTGTGGTCACCATCATCAGCAGTAGCAACAGTGGCGTAGCGGGCAGGCAGGCGGGTAGGTAGGGCAGGCAGGCTGCTCCACCACCTCCTGTTTTCCGCTCCAGCGACTGACAGGTCAGCCCCTTTTCCCCCCACCATTGACACGTCGATAATCATGCATAATAACGCACGCCAGCAAAACCCACGACCCCTGACCCCAGCAGACACATGCAGAAAAAACAAAAAGCTGGAACACGCAGGACAGAGAGGCCTTGAGACAACCCCGCCAGCTGTGGGGTCGTGCGCGCAGCCTGTAAGGAGTCGCCCAGAAGTTCACCATTCACCGCTGGATGAGTAACAATTAACACACACACACACACACACACACACACACACACACACACACACAATATACAAACAAGAAAAGTTTGTTTTCTGGAGTGTAGAGCTTAGGGACACAGCTTACAACGTACAATTATAAAAATATAGAACTAAAAATACAGTGTGGTGTGGTGCAGCATGTTTACTGGATAAAGCTGCTGAAATAAACAAACAAAACTGTGTACCAGTACAGACACTAATAATGCAAGCTGATGACTGGTAACACCAGGGCCATTGTTTTGGTACTCTTGCACTTAATCAACACAAAACAATAAGTTCCAGCTCTGTCTTGTGTTTTGGGGTTGTGTAACCCCCTCGGCCAAGCCCTTTCCACAGACCAATTAAAACAAGTAAAATGCAACCTCATAGTCAATATGCAGGAGTATTTTATTTGCCATCTCAGACCTGCACTGCTGTGAAATTTCCTGTACTCTCCCACAGGACTGGATGTTTTTCATTTGAAAGGCACCTTTAGTTCTGGACCTTGCTTAATCTCTGAATGAGACTTACATCTCAGAGAGAGAGAAAGGGAGAGTGTTGAAACCTAGTCATGAAAGCATGTCTGGCAGCATGTTTTTAAACAGAACTTCATTAAGTAGCTCGCTATGTTTATTAGATCAACACAGCCTTTGACATTAAGGTGCTCAAGAGACTAAAGTAAGGACACCACACAATACAGCATGGTCATTTTATGCAAGGACAAAGAACTGCAGTTTAGTGCCAATATACTGTGCACTGTGGCTATGCATTCTCCTTGTCAGACCATAACCTTGATGCAATCAAGCCCATTTACCTCATTCTGTGCAGTTCCTCCAGTCTTGTCTTGTCTCATTCCATTAGTCCATACATTGTGCATACAAGGATACAATAGAGTACTAAAGCCAAAACATCACGTTGTTTGGGCAACCAGATTTTCTGTTCTAAACAACCAAACCTAGAATGGTGTTCTCTATTGCTTCGCTGTTCTTTCTTTAAAAATGAAAATAGGCTTAAATCAATTTCAAGAGGTGAAATTCACTAGATTGAAACATGTCGAGGCTTTTATGCATTCTTCTGGGGTATTAAAAGGAAAAGTTTGCGCTACTGTAGCATTAAAGTTTAAAACGTAACAGTAAATTGGCCTAATCTGTTCTGATCACATAACGTTACTACTGTCAACTGGGGTGGTTCCGGACACTTTTTTTCATTTATTCACGAACCTGAAAAAAAATCAGCAAGTAGGCTATGAGACTACACAACATAAGTTTCAGTTATTTAAAATAAATAGTAAAGATGATCTATTCTCAATAATCAGTGTTGTAATGTAACGGAGTACAAATACTTCGTTACTGTACTTAAGTAGAAATTTCACGTATCTGTACTTTACTTCGCTATTTAAATTTATGTCAACTTCCACTTTTACTCCACTACATTTCCTAGATAAAATGTATACTTTTACTCCGTTATATTTCCACTAAGCATCTTCGTTACTCGTTACTAAAACATAAAATTAGAAAAAATGTGTGCGACTGCAATAAGGGAGGTTTGGCGAATCACTGCTCCTAGATTGCATTACGCATGCTCCGCACTCTATTTCAGCTCTTGTTTGTTGCTAAAGGAGGAGGACCGCCATGGAAGCACGAGCACCTACTGGAGGACCTTATCATAGCCGACCACCCCGACGATAGTGGTGAATTCGGTGAACAGGGTAGTGGTGAATATAACGTCATACACCCGTGGCCGTATTTGCAAGAAATGTTTCTGTACATCGGCTACCTGCCCTAGCGGCCTGTGAAAGGCTATTTATCCATAGCATCGTAGGAGTTGTCTTCAGTCCAAGAAGAGTAAGACTGAATCAGGCCCGGGGTGGGTAATCGGAAGAATTCCCGGTGGGCCGCTTCACTTTTGGGCCGGTCGAGGAAACTTGACATTTGTCACGTTAGTCTATCTTTTCTTAAAGTAGGACACGTTCCGCATTCTGTGCATGACACCAATGCAATGCCTCTGCATGGGTTGTAGCCTACGTGAGGGAGTTCTCCCCTCCCAGAAAGAGTTGGTTGGGTCCATATAGCCCGTCTTTTCCAAAAAGTTTTCTCAGATACGGATAGCCAAGCCGGCCCTACAGTAGACACAAGCGTCAGGAAGGATGGAGGGTAGAAAGAGGCCAGGAGAGACTGAGCAGCAGATCAACCAGTCGACCACTGAAAATGATGAGCCCGAAATTAGTGATGAGGAGGCCAAGACTACAGGGACAAGTAGAGAGGATAAATTAAAGTTATTTAATGTAAGAAAGAGCAATTTCCCTACATGATAAACCTATGCCTTGTTTGCTCAGAAGAGGGTGTAGTAAAGGAGTAGGCTTAATCACCAAACAATAATATAGCCTACCCATGCAAAAAACATGTAGCCTAAACATTAGTTCAATATGCCTCTTTGTGGAAGCATGGGATAGGCTACATTTCAAAGGCTTTCTTTCTTTCTGTTTTGGTAACTTGTGGAATAGTGGAATATTTTTTGTTAACTTCTCAGTTGAAGTGAATTATTATATAACCTTTACACATTTGTTGAACCATGGTACTAATAAAAAACTACAGGATAGTAAGAGCTGAAATGTTGCTTAATTTATCCAATTTCCACCACTATGGTCGGTCTTGGACCTGAAACTCCCGGGCACTGAATTCTGGCAACTTTGAAAACCAGCTTCTTTTGAAGATGAACAGACACCTTTTCAGTTTCAACTAATGACTGGCATATTAGTAGCTGCTGGACATAGGTGGCCTGTGTGTGTGTGTGTGAGTGACGTTGACCTAGGGAGTAAGCCCTAGAAATGCTCATGCCACATGACCAAAATGTTCTCCCTACAAGCAGGTCATTTTTTTTTTGTGAAAGAAATTTCATTTCAGAGAATTGTGCCTAAAAAGTCCTAGAAAAGAATGTGATTTGATTTGATGAGTGAGATTAAGAAGATATGGGAACCCTGAATATGCTTTATGCTTTACTATAAGAAAGCCAAAATAAAGTTTACAATAAAAGTTCAAAATAAAACCGCTTGCTTTTTACTTTTTACTTTTACTTCAAATACTTAAGTACATTAAATATCAGAAAATTACTTTTGATACTTAAGTACAGTATATATCAGATACTTTAAGACTTTTACTTAAGTAATATTCGAAAAGGCAACTTTCACTTCTACCAAAGTCTTTTTCTAGTACGATACTTTTACTCAAGTATTGCTTTCTAGTACTTTATAGTACACTGTCAATAATTGCTTCAATCATTGGAAAGGCAAACTGCTTATCAATTTACAAAAAAAAAAACTTTCCTTTTAAAACTTTGGTCTGGCATAGTATCAGAAATTTGTTTCCTACGGAAACGCAATATCACACTTAAGTACTCTATATATACAAGGAACACAAGCCCTATGACTATAAGTGTAATTATTATTTAATTATAAATGTATTAGAATGCAATTATCATTCATACTGAAATATATGTTGATGTGTTATTGTAATGTATGCATATAGGTGTAAATGTGTGCAACATAATTGTACATGGGCTAGCTAGACACCCTAACATGTTGGTTTCTACCAATTTAGTTTAATTGATGGCTTTATTTAAAGTACGGGTTTTCTGCCCTCAGTGTGGGAGTCTGGAGTATATCAGCTTGCTGAGAGGTGGGGTATTGTAACTGAGAATTGTGCTATTTAGATTGAGAAACCGGTTAGTTGATTTTTGTTTATTTTGTTTGATTTACGTTTTTTATAGCACTGTAAATAAATCTGCATTTTTCACCACAATCCACATTTGCTGTTTGCTGTGTCTTCACCCCATCACCACCCAACCTCAGTGTGTCCTTGTCGCCACCATCCTGTGTGGACGTGGGCTGCAAGACCCATTTATTACAGTTGGTGTCAGAAGTGGGATAGTGGCGCCCCCTTGGACACTGAGAAGGAGGGGAAGTCTTGAAAGAGAGGTCTGGAGTGCTTTTCAATGTGACAGCTTGCTGTGAGGCTGTGTAAACAGTATTGAGAAGTATTGAGAACTCTTTCATTAAAAACCAGTTGATTGATTTTGTTGTTTGTCAAGTCTTTTGTTTCCTATTTCTCGGCACTATTTTGCACTGTAAATAAATCTGCACTCTTCACCAAAATCCACGTTTGCTTGCTTTGTCTTTCCCCCCATCATCACTTCACCACAGTGAGTCCTAACCGCTCATCCTGCATGTGGGTATGAACCGCAAGGGCCGTATTTTCACACACACATTAGGCCTTTACTGATCCATGGAACAACATGCAGCATGTTTGCGACTGCGATCGCCATTTTAGTATTGCTGTTGTGCCTTGCGTCATCTTGTGTAGTGTGTAACATGCTTGGTTGTTGATCGGCCAACAAATACATTTTCATGAAACAAAAATGATTTGCTTGGCCAAAAAGACAGAACATGGCAGAAGCTGTCGTCGTTCTGTCTTCCACATTCTTGAAAGGCCACATACTTGTGTGCTTTTAGACTGTTTAAAGGGCTGATAGCATGGATGAATAGAGCATTTGACCTTAGAGTGTGGAAGGTATGCAACATAGCTCATACCAAGAAATTATCAGATGTTGTTTCACAAGCCCAGTTACAACCCTATAAATAGATGTACCGCAGATCGGTACAAAATATGACAGCCGCCCAGTCCAGCACATTTTTTCCACAAAAAGAAATCACGCTGAAAGGCCTATATGATTCTAACTGTCTCACTAAATTGCATTATCCACACTCAATTCTCACTGGTATCTGCTAGACAACAAGTACCAAAACATGATTAGTTCATAGATTTCACATGTAAAATTCATTTTATACAACCCCACCTCCATCTTGCCTGTTCATAATTCTGAGAAATTCTTGATTGTTTGTGTTATGTTTATGTTATGTGTGTGTGTGGGTGTGTGTGTGTGAGAGTGTGTGTGTGCGTGCTTGTGTGTGTGCCTGCGTATGTGCCTGTGCATGCAAGCGTACATATGTCTACTGTGTGAGTATGTGTCATACGTATGATTACTGTGAATGTATGTGTGTGTGTGTGTATCTGTTTGTGCACATGTGTGCACATGAAATGGGTTTACATGACCCCTGGAGGCAAACATACGGAAAAAAATGGTCAGGCCCTACAGTTTTCAAGATATTCACAGAGAACTGTGTCTGCCCTACCCTCCTTTCGGGGGGTCCAGTCCAGCGGGGGGGCTACAGATCAAAACGAAAAATGACGGTTCCATGCTATCCATGTGGGGGTACATGCCCACCAAGTTTTGTGTACCCCGGTCTTTCAGTGTCCTGGGAATCCTTGTTGGTGTACGTCATTAAATGTACACATAAATTATTTTATTGTAAGGCCCCCCATGAACGAAAGTACACAAAACTTGGCATGCATTCGGAGGGTGTCATAATGATCCTACACTTTTAATTTTGTGCAGTTTTGACCTTGTCAGCCAGAGATATTGTGATGAAAACAGCTAATTTTTTGCTTTTTAATTTTTAACTAGGTGGCGCTATACATGCAATAAGTGGTAATGGGATGGGTTGACATGCCCCCTTAAGACCAACATACATAAAAAAGGTGGACCTCCTAGGCCCTACGGTTCTCGAGATATTCACAGAAAACTGTCTCCGGCCACCTACAGGCCAGTTGGTGTATAGTAACATAAATTAATTTATTGTGTGGCCCCCCATGAACGGAATTCCACAAAATTCCAAAAAAAAAAATTCTGACTAAACCTATATGACCGCCGCTTCGCTGCGCAGCGGTCATAATTAGGCTGGAGAATAAGACTGTCCGTTTTGGCAGATTTAGCACCCCCTCATGGTTTTCTGGACATCCACATGAATAATTAATTATCTTGCAGTCAATGACCACTCAGTTCAAGATCTGCTTATGTTATGATCAGGCTTGGAATTTCATCATTTTCGGGGCAAGGCCACTTGGCCTTCAGTTGGGCATATTTGGTGGGGGGCACAAAGGCCACATATCAGGGCACCAAGGCCAAAGTTAACTATAGTAGTAGGCTATAAAAATGATCAAAGTTGTATTTAGCCTATTCACAGCAGTAGACCTGCATCACTGTATGAAACATTACAAAAACATGAAACATGACATATTACATATAACTGTAAATCATCTGACCATCTAATATTTACAGATATCTAGGCGATATTTGTAACATTTATTTTATATTTGGCCTGTTATGAAATCATGTAGAAAAATGTCAACACATTTGCGCTGTGAATGCTAAGATTATTTTGACAGGCCATAGGCTAATAAAATACGCTATTAGTCGGAGCAAACCAGAATATTGAAAAGAAGGGGGCACCAAGGCCACAGGGGCCTGTAAACCTCTGATTTTCAAAGGGGCATCACGGCCAACGACGGCCATGGCCGCCGTGAAATTCCTACCCTGGTTATGATCCTAAGCCAGTTTAGCCTACTGTAGCAATAGCTCCATGGCAATGCAAATGGAGTTGTGCATGATTGAGCCAGAATTGGACAAGGAATCAGATACTAAAGAAGAACCAGTCCCTCAAAGATTTGAATTAAATGTTTCAGTTGACTGTCAAGTAATGTTCTTTTGTACGTTTTCTCTACTGGCACTTCAGCCTTAGCCTCGTGAGATCATCCTAATCTCGTGAGCTTCAGATTTTCACTCGCAGATCAGTCTGGCATTTGGAGCAGTTCGCCAAACAAACGTCCAATTAGCGTTGGTTTTGAGGCGGGTTTAGGTGTGATGCAACGAGAAGCTAATGTTCAATCTTAACATGGCGACTTCCACGGATGAGATGAGCATAGCTATCGCTGAAGTTTTATCCGAATATTCGAGAATTCCTGGGGAAGCTAGGAGTCTCTGCAATGTAGCTGGGAGGAATGAAGACATCCTCCATGGCCAATTCCAGTTAGTGTTTGGTAGCCCTGAATCTTAGTTACTTAACGAGAAGCTTTCTTCAGAAGTGTAGCCTACCTTGAAAACTTGGGGGGGATTGTCGTTGATGAGGTTCATGTCACATACAAATGGTAAGTTTAAAAACTTTAACGTTAGCTACTTACCTAACTTGTATGTTAAAAGATGGCTTTAGAGGAACGCTTCGTTGATCTGATTGGTTGATTTGGCCCGTCTATCACCAACATACTGTAGGTTGTGATAGACAGATGGTTTATCCAAGCAGCTAACCAATATTTTCGCCCCTTCCCAAATGTTCTCCAATAGAAAATTCCTAGATGGATATGCGGAGCAAATAAGAAGCAATCCATCTGGCGGAGTCAGGTTACTTCAGCCTAGGCACAAAGCAAAGCATAACCCCAAACACTCACTACCAGTAGCTATAGCTTAACTGTTGTGAAAAAAACCCCATATGCCCCCCCCCCCAAAAAACCCCCTAAAAAAACCCTGTATAATCTACCAATTATTTTGCTGTCCAACAACCTGTGCCTTTCATAAATGAGGTGAGCTGTTTCGAACTTCCGTATCAACTTATTCAGCCGAGACCAAAGTAAGGCAAGTTAAACTCTCTTTCAGCAGTTTGTTTGCTGTGCCAATGCGTGTATTTAGCTCAGCTTTGATAAAAGGGAGTTTGTATGGAGATGGAGGGAATATGAGACTCTGCAAGCTCTTATAGAATCACTATATGTGCTATGTCAGCGTTTTAATTAATAATTGTTTTATTATTTATTATTTTTTAATTTGCTGTGCAATTGATCAAGGAACCTCGTACCGACAGAAAAACATTTCTGCAGTCAGGAGGAAATACTTGCTAATTTGGTGTCATCAAACATAGAGGCATACAATTAACTGGTGGTACAGTATGAGCGTTCTGACTGCAGAGACACTGTCTAGCATTGAGTATTAATCAAATTTTAATATAACGTGGCCAAAAGCTATTGTAGCATAATTTGTGTTAAAGATCTTCAGATCAGTGATTTACGCCCATCTGATTCGACATTTACCAAACACAGAAGCTAGTATTGTTTTTCCTGAATTCTTACATTCAGGCATTCGAATAAAATTTTATTAAAAAGTAGGGGGGGGTCCTATGTAGGTGGACCCTATGACCCCAAAGTATGCCATTACCAGGGCCGCATACAGTTAGCTAGGGAACATAGCTATATAGAAGGAACCTCTTTATAACTGTTCATACTTGCTAGGTTTGATTGTAGATGTAGTAAGCATCTACTTACTACTAGTAAGCAGAAACTCTGATTCTTAAAAAACATGAAAAGCACCCTAGTCAACAAGTGTGGGTGTAACCTGCGTTGTGTTGAACCTGCGTGATTCAGCTTTACCAACGTTCCACAAGCACAGCTAAGCTAGCTGGCATCCGTTACACCATACATGGGCAACATACGGCCCGCGGGCCACATCCGGCCCGTGGGCTTTCCCTGACCGGCCCGCTTAAGGTCCGTGAAAGAACAATAGTCAAGAGCCTAGCATAGAGATAATGCATGCAAATCAATATCGTTGTTTTTATTTTGAAAGCGACTGCTATTTGTACGCCCATACATTTGTGCGTGGATGCATACGACGTAAACACCCTCACTGATGTGCTGGTGAATAGAATTTATGCTTCTGCGTCGACACAATGCAGTTGCCTTTACGTCGGCGTAAACCTTTCAAAGTTTTGTGTCTCTTATGTCTGCGTCGCTCACCACCGAAAAGGTTGTTAGAACGAACTCCTACTGCTGCTCGTTGGCGATATGAAGTGTTCATTTCAAAACGTTACTGGCAGATAGACAGTTTACAATCGGATAACCCCGTAATTGTAACCAAAATATGTCTGAGTTTATTTGCAAAGTTTATGTTAGCGAACTAGTATGATGCTACTACGCACAGGTTGCTTGAAGCAGCCGGCTCAACACACAGAGCGAGTTCACCAATCACAGTTATGTGCATAAAGTTAAAGCAAAAACATAGCCTACATTTTTAAAATTGTTTTCTTTGTGCATGTTGATTAACTAATGACAGCCTACTATTGTCTGCTCCACATTTTCGTAGTCTAATTCTGCATAGAGTTAATTTAATGATGGTAATGATTTAATGATGAAATATTGCTGAGTGTTGATGAAATGGTGGCACAGGCCTATCGGTTGTACTGACTCCTTCACATTTTCATGACCTAGCCTAATTATATAGATATTGTAGTACTTTTTTATATCAGTCTTTGAAAACTGAAAAAAATGTCAATGTCAAAAAATCATTTTGAGGAATGAGGATTAAATACTGGACATAGATTAAATATTGCAGTTTTTCCTTTGTCTCCCTCACATTTTCATCTGTTCTTACGACTAGTAAACAAAACCATATGATTTACTTAATGTTATACAAGAACAGAATAGAATTGAACAGAATTGAGTTCAGACTTGAGTTCGGTATTTTGAGTCCGGCCCTCCTCAACAGTCCCAGTTTGTCATGTGGCCCCTTGGGGAAATTAGTTGCCCACCCCTGTAACACTCACCCCCCTAAACCTCACTCCCGATCCGGGTCACGGCACCAATGTACAGTAACCTGCGTTGTGTTGAACCTGCACGATTCAGCCCTGCACACGCCCGGACTCGAACCCGCGAACAGCAGCACCTCGGATCGGGAGGCGAGCGCGCTAACAATTGAGCCAATAGCCCAGGCTCCTGGTTCGCATGCCAGCAGCACTCTTAAGGCGTCGGGGAGTGAGGTTTACCAACGTTCCACAAGCACAGCTAAGCTAGCTGGCATCCGTTACATGGGCACAGTAGAGGGAGTAGCCTAACCATCACATTGGTAATTTTTTCTGTCTGGGAACAATGGACAGCACTTTGCAAGTAAATGGGTGATCCATGTTAGCTAAGGTTGCATTCCGGTCCCTACGCTGAATTGCCTACCCTCTACCCACTGCACAGGGTTAAAATTCACAGAGAACTTCAGGGATCTCGATCGCTAAAACAGTTTCTTTTGGAGTGCCCTGCTAGTCTTAGGTTGTCATAGAGATGGTTGGATTCACATAATGTGTCCATTCAAAACAGTGGAGTGACAATGGGATTTTGAGGTTCTCCGTGTGTCCATTTTACCCACCGAGCTGTCGTTATTCAACTATGCCATGGTATACTCGTTTACATGGTTTTGCATTCTAATGTATGACCCCTTTAAATTGTGTCCTGGGAAATATGTTCTTTTCACGTGAATATTCTCTCTCTCTTTCTCTCTCGCCTGCTTGATGAGATCTCCCTCTTCTGTGGCTTGCATTCCTGGGTCCAGTGTCTGGTGGTCTGCAGAATAGTGGTACTGGTGGGATGGAGGGCAGGACTTGGGATCACCTCATTACGCATGTCCCCTGTGTGAACACAAAGCGCAGACAATTAAACTTAATTCAGTCCTCCATAATGATGGACAATAAAACAATACACCTCTAATTACTTGCCCAGATTGTCCAGTAATTACCACTGATTGTTCTGGTGTTTTAATCTAGAGCTCACGCTCCCGGTTAATGGTACTGTTTTTTTTTATTTTTAGAAATGTTCAGAGAGAGAGAGAGAGAATAGCTTCAATGGCAGTTTGATCCATTTTCATCCCACGCCTTCAGTAGACACATTATGTCAGTCTCTGAAAGTAGAATGGGAGTTGGTTGCATTGCAGTCAGGTTGAACATCTGTGCTGTGCTCCTGAGCATCTCTTGATTCCCTCTGCTCATGTAGATCTGTCAAAACACTGATGTAGCCAGCAAGCACAGCTACAGTACTACAGAAGAGCACCAGGACAAATTGACATAATGATCATCTTGAAGTATCAAATATGTGTAGTACAACATAGTGAAACATTCACACAGATTTTTGCTGTTGGTATAAAAATGGCTCACTTTCTACTATCTTTACAATCTCTGTAAGCACCTCACATATCCACAGCTTCTTTTTTAAATCTGATGATGACACTGACTTGCCATTGTTATGATGTTAGGTCATTTCAGCATAGGTCATTTTGCACGGATCTTACTCTGTGATACTGTTTGTCACAGATGGAGTCATTTTATTTCACAAATGTAATTTATTGAAATTGTGACAGGCGTACAACCCCCCTTTCCTTTTGTTTTGTTCTTGCCATACCTCCCAGAGGATTTTAAGTGGCGTGATAAGACGGTGTCTCCAAGGCCAACGGATCCTCTGATTATGCCATCCCATAATTAGAATTCTCATTATTTTTGCACGGAGAGAGAGAGAGAAAAAGAGAGAGGGGAGACGGAAGTAGCAGCCACATGAAAGGTTCCGACCAACGGCCGAGATCGTCAGTAGATTATTCTAATCGGCGCTCTCAGTTGGATCAGTGGCTCCGGCTCTGAATCAACACATCTGAGTTTGTTTCCTCTGATTTCGCCCTCTTGCTTTCTCTCTCTCTCTTTCGGTCTCTCTCTATCTCTCTCTCTGTTTCAGAGTCTTTAGTTCCGGCATTGGAAAAGGAAGTGTAAATTAGATCTGGCCTGGCTTTTTTCCCTGTCTGTATTACTGCGTGGCTCTTGTGGGCTCTCTTCCTCACAGAGCAAAACATATTTCCTGCCCGTTAATCACAACAGAGATTAGTGTCAATGTGAGAGCCACACAGGATGTGAACAATACTGCAACCCTTCATTTGAACTACTGTAGATAAAGATTTAAGAATTTAAACTTTTGGCAAACTGTGGCAAACACATATTGATAACATATGTAACACAACTATGGCAACACACATATTGATAACATATGTAACACATTAGGTGTAGCAGGGTTGAATATGCTCCCTTGAATTTCCCTACTCATGTTCATCTTCCCTGCAAGTCCTGTGTGCACATTCTGCCATTTCCCACACTTCTGGGGTACAGTATAGGTAGGAGGGAGTGTGGCATGGGTGTGATGGGAGGTATGTGGTCTCTTTTGTTTATGCTTTCATATTTTTGTCAATTGTATTTTGTACATTTTTCATGGGAATGTTGTTCTTGTGTACCTTATGCACATGTATATTACGTCGATGCACAATGTGTGCAACATATTTACTGTAAGCGTGGTTGCAGGTGTAGTGGAATTAAGCTACTGTAGTTAGTTTGTAGACATTCTATTTAATACTTGCTGCTAGCGGAATTATATAAAACATGGGACTTTTGTTATGAATCAGATTGATTGTAAATGTAAAGTATTTATAGTGGATGGAATCCACTATCTTGAAATCTCCTGGCTTCTTCTTATTATTATAACCTTTCTTTTTACCTTTTCAAGAATTAATGCGACTCTAACCGCTTAACGTACAGAGATGTTGAAATAACCGTTGTGAAGGTCTGGAGTGGGGCAAGAGAGTTATTTTTTCAGATTTTTAAAAAAGTTCATACTTTTTGAGAAATAGGGGATTAAAAATGTTACATTTTTCCCCCTTAGATTTCAAAGGCTGTGATGTCATAATGGCCTAAAGGCAGCTGCGCTTGTTAAGCTCCCAGAGTAGTTCCCGGGCTAATTAGAACACTGACACAGGTGTCACCTGTGAAATCAACTGTCTCAGCTTCTAATGCATACAATCTGGAGCTCCCTAAAACCAGAGCCATAGAAAAAGAGAGTTGCGACACTCCCATAGACTTCCATAGGAAACAATGGCGGCGCTTTTTCCACGCTACTTCCGCTTTATGCTGAGCTCAACAGTTCCAAACTTTGACATTCACGGCTGTAGCCCCATTGACTTCCATTGCTTTCTGCCTGATATTGTCAGTGGTAAGTAGACGAATGTACGACGTTTTTTTAATTGTCATATGCATTTCCTATACCAACTGCACTAGTAGATACTGGTATTGTTCTTTGAGGATTTTGTGCTTCTTGTTTAACTGATATTTATAGCTTAAATGTTGACCGAAATTTTAAAGCCAAAAGTTAGCCTGCAAACCTTGATGTGGAGAGAGGCTAGCTTAAAGATAATGTTCCTACGTCAATAATGAATTTCAGACAAAACACATTTGGTTAGTCTATTGTAGTAGGGCAACTTTAGATGATAGGTTGGTTGTCAACAGATTTTTATTATGTTTATAATGCTATATTTTTCAAACCTGATTGCGTTAGCTTACTAGCTTACGTTAGCTAGTCAGCTCATTTACATACATAGTGTTAACGTTAGACATGCTATGAGGGGGAACACGAAAGCTGTTCTCATATTAAATGCTACATTGATAAAATACATTCCATACAGCATGGTAACTCTATATTCAGATGTGCTGGTTATCAATGGGTTTGTGATTAACGCTCTTCAGGTGAAAAATGGAGGAAATTAATGTGATTATTGTCTTTAAACCTGATTTAGACTAGCTTGCTAGATGGCGAGTTGGCGTTATGAACTGAACCGTGGGCTGAACATGACATGATATAGGCTAGTGTCCACGACTCGTTTTGATTGCTTTATCTGCCAAGTAATTTGTCAAATACATAGCGAAGTTTGCATGGAAGAGACTGACGTGACAAGAGGGCATTGCCTTTCATTAGGTCAGTGATCTTTGTAAGTAGGACAAATGTCTTTTTTTGGATAACTAAGTGTAGTCAGGTTAATAGGGCAAAGATCACTCTGAAAGTAATCCCCAACAAAATCATTCTTCATGTTGTTATTGTTATAGTTTTTGTGTGGACTTGTGGCACCCCCAACCAGCCTTGCAAATGGTTAGCTGTGTATGGGTATGTAAAACTCTTGCTGGCCTCTTGCTGGAGATGGCCTCTTGCTTAGGTTTCTGCTACTTACTTAATGTGTTGTCCCAAGTATACACTGAGTGTTACCTGCTTGTTCTCTCCCTCCATTCTCCACTGTGCCTGTTCTGCTTATCCAGGACCAAGGAGGACAAAAAGGGTGTGCAATATATGACTGGAATGGTCAGATAAGATCATTTTTTATGTTTGAGGTCCACACGATGGGGCCCTTACACAAATGGAGTTGTGTTGATCCAGCATCTTCCACACCTCCCATAACACTCCCGACTCCAGCCAAATGTTGAATCCTCCTTACCATGTCCCTCTTATAGGTGTACAGAGTACAGGGCTACCCATCCCTTCCACATTGTGTCTTTTGTGTAGTTCACACACAATTGTTGTTCAAACTTTGGAAACTGAAATCTTTTTATTTTTTGGAAACCTAAATGAGTGTCAGACCTTCTTTTTATGTTGCAGTGTCACCATACCTCCCTCCCAGTCTTTTTCGCATTTGTTCCTGTTCTTGTTTTAAACACACATTGAAAACTTAATAAAAATTCTATTGAAAACCTAACATCAGTCATCCTTTTCATGCTGTAGTCTCACCAGCCGGCTGAAATATAAGTTATAAGTATTTTATTGAAATAGTTGATTGCTTATTGAGTTACAAGTGTGTTATTGAAACAGTGGGTGTCTTATCTTGCAGTATGAATCAAAATTTTCACATTTAAGTTGTTATTGATTCTTATTTAGCCTATGTGTTTTTGACATGTTTATGGCTTACTCTTAAAATGTTACCAAGGCTGTGTGGTGCCCACCTTTATGTTATTTCTCTAAAATAACTGAACAGATTTAATGCATTGATCAAACTTTTAAAATTTAAGCTGTTAGGCTACTGAATGCCATTTATATACTTGATAGACGTTTATTGCTAGTCTTACAATGATCAAAGTTGTGCAGATTTGCAGGGGGGGGGGGGGTGGTGCATCTTCATCTTCATCTCACCAAACGAACTGAAAAGGACACTGGATCTAATGTTCACACACAAAGAGGATACAAAATGCATAGCCTACGTTTTGACAATGTAAGTAAAGTATATTTAGCGTGATACAGGCAAATGTAGGAATCCAATAACAGCTAATGTCCAGCAAGGAAACAAACCTTCAATGTTAGAACTACCAAAGAACATATTTTAGATTGATGTTGCAAACTAATTATACTTGCAATATATAATTGACACTATAATGTAAGCATGCTAACACGTAATAACACTCGTTTTTGGTTTGTTGTAATGTTTCACGTTCAATAACGCACTCGCTGCTGTCTATCCCATTGAAATAACACGACACGCAAAGAGCTGTTTGGAACTGTTGAAGCGTACGTGAACCACGTGACCGCGTGGCGGCGACTTCAAAGAGTGTCGCAACTCTCTTTTTCTATGGCTCTGCCTAAAACTACACATTCTGTTTAAGTGTTTCCCGTGTGTCAAAATAAAAGTCACAGCCATATCTCATGCTTTGCGCATTATATCTCCAGAACGGTTTGACGCATGTGCTTCAAATTTGGTACAAGTGTTTGTATGGACTCAAAGATGAAGTGAGTTGATGTTGGAGGTCAAAGGTCAAAGGTCAAGTCAATGAACACTCTGAGTGCGATATCTCAAGAATGCCTTGACATACATGCCTGAAATTTGGTATGAGTATTTGTATGGATTTAAAGATGAAGTGAATTGATGTTGGAGGTCAAAGGTCAAATGTCAAGGTGAAAAACACCTTGAGTGTTATATCTCAAGAACGCCTTGACCCACAAGGTCTTTTGGTACGAGGGTTTGTATGAACTCAAAGATTAAGTGATTTAATGGGGGGGGTTTTTCAAGGAATTTCCCCACCAACATTAAGCCAGCAGATTTCCATCCACTATTGTAATTCCTCTGGCATTACATTCTAGTTTAAGTGTGGTTTACCTGTTTGATTGGCAGGAGCTGTGATGCCGCTGGCTCACTCCATGCCTAATTTGTTATCTTATTTTTGTCATGTATCTCAGGTATGCCATGGTCGTTATAATTCTTGTAATTCGCATGCCGTGGTGTTTAAATGTGCTGGTGCTCTTGTGCGACTGTCCTGAGGCAGAGAAGCCGTGGATCCTGGCTCGCCTTGCTCCATGCATGATTTGTTTTCTTATGTTGTTTTTATGTTCTTATGCTCTTGTTGTTATGTTTGTCTTACATATCACAGTAATAAAAAAGCAAAACCCAGGTCAGTTGTGGCATCCATCGTTCCATACAACACAATGCAGAGATCAAGAGGGAGGGGAGGGACCACCTCTGTTACATAGGCACCTGCTCACATCCATCTTATTTCTACATACCACATTTCTATACTACATACCACATTTCCATACTACTGTACATACTACTATACATACTGGAGTTGGTGCAAGCCATTTGTAAATGCACCCTGTGAGTCTTTTGCCCTTTGAAAAAATTGTTTACATAATATCATTCATGGAAGGGGACCTATAAACAGTGCCAAGCAGCAAAACTTACTATAGGTGTATTTCATTATGATGGAACAAGGACAACTCTATCATGCAGCACAAAGAAAACACCCCCCAGTGGAACAGTCATGCACTTCCCTGGCATTGTTGGTGTTGAGCGCAAACTGGCTCTCAGATAATACACAGTCTACAAGAAACCTTTCACTCTCCTATCCCTCTATCTCACGATGAAGGCCCTTGTAACACACCTAAACACCTAAAGACCTAAAGACCATAATATGTTCCATTAAGATCTCATGCTCTCATGCTCTGGCCATGCCCTTGTGTCGTTCCTGTTGAATAGTCTATCGGCTCACTGTAGAACTTTCTCTTCTTCTCTCTCATGCTAAATGAATACAATGAATACAACCTAAAGGCCGTTTTTGTGTGAGGCCTGATGTACACAATTATGATCATAAGGCACTATTATCCTTCCTCTCTTTCCTATTTTTTTCTTATATGACTCTATATATCTGATGATCTTAGATCTAGCCACTATGGATGCATTGATCCCGTTTTGACTGGGTGGTGCACAAAAAAAATGACAAAGAAGTCTTTGGGCTGTATTTTGCACACTGGCGCATGGCGTAAAACTCGTTTTCCACCCGCGCAAAGTTTAATTCGGTATTTTGCACGTTTATTTTATATTATTATAAGCAACTCCTCTGCAGGATAAATGTTGTTTTGTTCAGTCATTTGAGCAATATTTTGGGTAAGTGTTGCTTTTTTCAGCCTATGTTTTCGATGGTAACCCATTGTCAGTCAATAGTAAAAGTACTGCATATAATTGTCTTGTCGTTGACTGACACCTTGGTGAAGTTAGTTTCACTTTGCCAATGAGTTCCAATAATAGACGAGTGCAAATGCGTGAAGGCTATGCTAGGTTTTAGTAAAGCATGGTTTAGTGGAATGACTATTCCATACGGTCTCGCAAGCAGCCTCCTTCAAATGCGCCGTTGAATGCCAAAATACTGATGCATATATTTGACATATCGCGCTTTGCGCCGTTAAAGGGAATGACAGATGTCATTCTTATTGGTTTAAATGATGTTACGCCCCAAACACACCCATATGACTGATTAAAAAACCTAGGAACACCTTGTTGCGCCATGCGCTCGACGTTTGATAACGTAACCCCTCCCAATGTGGACTGGACATCCTACTAAATTTGAATAAGCTTTTGACGAGTGACGATGCGCTTTAGAATGTCATGATAGGGCCCCATGTGTCTGTGGAAAGTTCTGGAATAGTTAAAACAGCCATCCATGTTGAAACCATTGTGCTGATTAAGCCCCTAATGGAATGATAGAGATTCCCTTACATTCTGAATGTTTATTATGATAGCTATCAGAATACATCAGCATTAGAAAAACATTATTGCTCAAAGCTCACAATACCTTTAATAGAAATACAACAAGGTGTCTGAAAAATAAATAAATGAGCATACATACATAAATTGCCACGAGAGTTGCATTATACATGATACATGAGATAAGAGCATAGGATTAAATTCATAGTAAGGAGTCTGAAGAAAACTGTGCTGCAGTGCAATGGAACTGGTGATGGGTGAGAGATTGAGCACTTGAAACCGCTGAGATGATTGTATTGTAATGGTACTACTGTAGTTTGTTGGTGGATTGTTACATCGTGGGCGTTTTAAGTGTCTGGGGATGAGTCCTAGGGCAGAGTATCAATGCGCGAGTAACCGACAGGTTGATTAGTAGTGTTCCTGATGTCTAACTAGACAGTTCTCTAATAAAGCCAAATAGCCAGTGAATTGTTCCTTGAATTATTCCTACGACATAATTCTACAATGATGATCGCGGTACATGTCTCATTTCTGATTATCATAAAGACAGATCCCTTCTGCAAAGGTGCTTTGGCTCTGATGCATCATGTGGCTGATGCCAATGCTTTTTAGTGGGAATAAAAACACAGTTGCTGTATTATGGTTTGTTTTATACTAACTGCGTTTTTGTGGTGTTTTGTTGTGTTGACATTCAAATTAAGTTTTGGTCACTTTGTCAATTTAATTCTGCCTCCACAGGGATTTATACAAACGTTAAGGAGATAGTGCTACTTTGTGATTAGTGTACATTAGTCTCATAATTTCCATGTAATGACACAAAATCATCTACAAAAATGATCACACCAGTGAATTTAATCACGGTCAAACCAAGTTTAATCACAGCTTTATCCCAGTGCCATGGGTTACAGTAACCAGCACATAATAAGTATAACAGCAAATAACATTTGTGCAATGCTCATGCCACATTCATGTAATGCTACAAGGCTGCACTGCCGTTGTGTTTGCAAGTTTGATGTGAATGCGTTTTCATTTTTGTATGCTTGTATGCAACATCTTGTTGTGATTGTGATTGTGATTTCTCCTAAGCAGCCTTCTGTACACTGGTACGGTCTGGTGCAGGTATTGGGCTGGGTACTTATTTAAGCCTCAGACTTACTCATTTACTTGCAGATTTTGTTGTCGGTTAAAAGCCAAGGACATACACAGCCTAGAGTTCCCACTGAACCACACATTTGCACAAACACCAGGCTGTCACCTCGCCCTCTGATTGCCAACCTTGGGTCTGTGTGAGGAGAGGCTCTTCAGACGCCAGAAGGACTGGGGCTGGGAGGGCAAATAGAGATAGAAGTACTCCTCTAGCCAAGCGCAAGTTGCACTGGCTGTATTGTGTATTTGTATGTGTTTGTTTGTGTTTTGATTGAGTAGGAGACAGACAAAGAGAAAGAGAGGTTTCAATGGATTGGCATCCCAGGACCATGGCCAGCTACCAAGCCAAACGTGCTATTCTCTGCACTCAGTCTAAGCATTGGGTGAACTAGAGAAAAAACGCATATGTTTCCCTCCCATATTTTCCTTGGCAATGCAAAAAGTCATGACAATAAAGATTTGAAAATGAATTGAAGAGAGGTTATAAAAAGAGAAATAGAGAGAGACAGAGAGAGAGATGAGATATATAGAGAGAGACAGAGAGAGAGATGCATCCCCTCTGTACCACTATCACCTCAGAGATGCATCACCTCTGGATCACATCAGACATACAGTGTCACCGTGACGTGATGGAGGTGACATGGCATGACACAGGGCTAATATAGGGGGAACGAGAACTTCGTTCAGGCTGAATGATCTCTGAAGGGTGTGCCACTTCCACATTTTACTCTTTCATTTCTATTTGACCACATCCACCACTGAATATAACTTCATCCAAAGAAAATGGCTAAGGAAGTAAATGTCATGGTACATTTCAAAGAAGTCACATTTTGATGGTAGTTCCTTAATTGTGGCAGTTGGTGAACTTGCCTTGCATCAAGTAGTGAATTAAAGATGAGGCCCTCTTTGAATAGGGTACTTTGAAAGTAATTCTGCAAACAAAAGCTTTTAAAGGTTCTGCAAGTTTTAAAAATAACAAGTTGGAAAATAAAATTGAAAGTATCATCTTGCATTCTATTTGAGATGAAGAACCCTGGGCAGTTCCTATATACACACTCTAAAAAATGCTGGGTTATTTTTTCAACCCAAACGCTGGGTTGAGGCTGTTGGGTCGTTTTGTTTGGTTGTTTTTACTCATATTGGGTCATTTCTGTAAGCTGGGTTGATAGTTTATCACTGCTGGGTTGATAGTTTAGGGCTGTGCTCCCCCCTGTCCCCCACCTGACGTGGAGTACACTACCCAGCACCAGGGTGACTTCAACACAGCTGCATAGTTATTTGAAGGTTGAGAGAAAAAAAATCGGCAGGCAGGCATATTCTTTCAACCGTCCAGTCCAGCAGCTGTCAACATGCAATGGAAATCAGGTGATTTCGGAAGGTATGTATCTGCTTTTATTTATTTATTTTTATCCAGACGGATTTTAAAAGTCCACCCAGAGACATACCCTTCGTGATATCAAGGAATATTCTGCCTGCCATTTCGTTCAGCTTCAAGCAGGTTAGCAGGTGTCATTCATTCCAGCTAATATTAGCTACTGTTAATGTTAAATCTACACAAAGACAGACTCATAAAACATATTTCTGTATTCACTGGGTAGGAACTGCTGAACAGAAACAAAACAAACTTTTATAACGAACTACAATTAGCATACCAGCAGCTGGTAGGTAACGTTAGCAGACTTGGAAACTTTATGCTAATTAAATATGCTTCGTGGCTAACGTTTGTCAACTAGCTAACACAGTCCAAGTAGTCTCTTCACAACACACGTAACTTACGATAATAATCATGCCAAACAACATCTTATTAAATCATTCAGGGTAGCCTCATATTATAGCCATGTAACTTACTGGGTGGTTCTTGGTGGTAACATTAACTTGGATTCACTAAGAATGTGTTAACATAGCTAGCTAACGTTAGCACTGCTGACTGTCAGCCTAATGTTAGGCTAACGTTAATGGTAATGTTACCTGCTAGTGTTATCAAGCTCATCTGACATAAACGCACGTTTTGTATTAGGCCTACCGGTATTATGTTTAAAACAACTCCATAATATAAGGTGGTCATGGTTTCCGAGTGTGTTGCACTAATAATTTGTCTCCTGGTGGATTTTTATGTCTGTCAACATCATTCACTGGTAATGGTTCATGCACGTCTTGATATAAAGTTTTGTAGGCTAACCGTGATTAAAATGCACTCTTTTTTTCTTTGATTGGAAGGACTGACCCCCAAAACGGACTTTGGAATCTGCCTGCCTTCATGGAAGTATCACATGCATTTTATACTAGGCTATCTATTCAAAAATAAAGAAAACTATCAAATAAATAATTATGTTTAACTGTTTTATTTCATTGCATGGCTTTTGATGGACATTTAATATAGACTGTCTATATCAGGCCTAAAGCTGTTAACAGAAGGTGTGACTTTCAAGTAAGTAAATACAATCTTTGAGTTATTACAAGTTTGTACAAGCAGAATATTTTAAAAATCAACCAGTAGTTTTGGGGGGATTTGGTTACATAACCCAAACGTTACGTAACTTTAACTAAACAGTTGTGTCAACATAACCCAACATATTGGTTAAATGTCAACCCAGTTGTTGGGTTAAATTTAGTAACCCAATTTGCTTGGTTAAGATAACCCAATGCTGTGTTGGACCACATTTTACTCAGCGGCTGGGTTGAAAACAACCCAGTTTGGGTTGTTTTCAACCCAGCATTTTTTAGAGTGCAGACAAGCCAAATAACATATTATATGCATTGTTTTGTGTTTCCTTTTTAGTTAAATAAATAGTAGGTATTAGGAGCAAAACAACTGTGCCTTTTTTAGTGTCCTCACTCAGTGTCAAGAAATAAATTAAATACTTTAAATTAATGATAGTGGGTATTAACAGTGAAAATAAGACACAAACTACTAATTCTCAGTAGGCATGATCTGAACAGTGTCACATTAGGCAGCTCATTTATTCTCTATATATTCTGCTTTCCAGACATCAATATGTGAGCAAAATGATTATCATAGTCTTTAGCAAACTACAGCCCCCACAACACAGTCTTGACTGACAGGTGGTTGGTCTCGTCCCTCCAGTCGATTGTTGCTTTCTCTGTCTTCTATAATCAAATGACTGCCTTGACTGTAGTGGCCATACTGCGTGTTTCTACAGTATGTGCACTGATCTAATATAAATAGAGGATCATGTTCCCCCTCTCCTCTCTGGTGACTTGAAGAGGTAATCTTTTGGGGTGATCTTGGCTTGGTTATGAGACAATGGAGGCAGGAATCATGTTGGAAGCATCTGGGGACAAAGTCTGACACTAGAGACACCAAAGCTGTTTCCTCGGCTGCCTTTGAATCCATATATAAACTTGTTTCTTAATCACAAAAGGATTAGTTTTTGCAAACACTACATCTGCAGTCATTCAACTTGACTGTTTATTGAATTGGCTTTTTGATTTCTGAGATTTATGCTGACAACTGATATTTTACAAGTATATTTGGGAGCAGGAAGCAAGTGGGAGAGAGAGATAGGGTTGGATCGGGAAATGACCATGGGTTTGGTGTGTGTGTGTGTGTTTGTGTCCGAGAGAAAGAGAGAGAGAGAGAGAGAGAGAGAGAGAGAGAGAAGAGTTTACTTGAATTTGATTTTGTAGCACTTACATGACATAAAATAAAATAATGACATAATTCGAGACAACATGACATTACATGACAAAAGTCATTAAGTTATTAAGCAGGGGAACAGAGAAGAGATTGCGTTATTGCAAATAGCATTACTCCTTTAATTCAGAAGTAAGATTGAGTAGAATGCTAGAGCCACAGACCATAATACTCATGATGTCATTGGCTGCGACACATGACCTTGGGTGTTCCTTAGTTGTTATGGGCTACAGAGGTCTGATAGAAATTGTAAAGTAAGTCCTGTTGCTACCTGAAACCAAAACAGTGTCTCCACAGCCAGTGCTGAGCTAATTTCCAAAAACTGGCAAGGCCAACAGATAAAACAAGAAAAAAGTCTCCTTATGAAGTGAAACAGAAACATTTCTTATACCACATTGTGTCTGTTGTTCTTATTTTCCATATTCTCCCAAATACTTATGAAAACAATCCATTATCCACAGGTACAGGTAAATCTTTTGTTAGAAGTCTTACAACGGCAAACTGGTTTAAGCAAGCAAAATAGAATAAAAACCGACAGCAGAGGGCAGTGTAACACCTCTTTTAAACAATCTCACTCAGACTCACTCTCTCTCACAAACACACGCACATAGGCTCCTTGGCTCCCTCCCTCTCAGTGAAGCTCCCTCAAAGTCTCTCTCTCTCTCTCTATCTGTGTGTGTGTGTGTCGTGAGGAGAGTGGGGAGGGGCACTGGAGATTCATTAAATGTAACTGCTACCTGGGATTAGAGTATAGGCCTCAAATGAAGTGGCACTAATATGGGGATTACACTGACAAATCCACCTGAAGTTCCCTTACCCATCTGGAAACATGAGGTGTGTATGTGTGTGTGTGAGAGAGAGAGAGAGAGAGAGAGAGAGAGAGAGAGAGAGAGAGTGTTCTGAGGGATAAAAATCGCAACAAAATTGTAAATCAGGTGGTGTTGGGATAGTCGGGGAGTCCTCTTTGTCCTCTTTGATTGTGGTAAACAAAAAGGGAAGAGTGAAAATGCAGATTGAGAATGGCAGTACAGTATGTCTCTGACAGCGTATACCACTGTTCTTCCCACATGGAGATTTCCCATGCACATGTCTAAAGCTAAATATAAACAGCAAGAGTAGCAGCAAAATATGCACAGTACATCCACTGTAACAAGTTTGACCTTTGTGAATGACTTCAAAGACACTCGACGGGACCTTTCAATTGGTGTGTGTGTGTCTGTGTGTGTGAGTGTATGTGTGTGTGGTAATGCATGTATGTAGTAATATATAATGAATATTGTGTTGAAGTCCTTTTTTAAAGTCAGCCTGGTTTTATAACTTGACCAAACCGAGGTTTTTGAGTCTCTTACGAGGCTAACCTTATTCTTAAAACATGAAGGCTTGTCCTTGGTCCAGGAATGAAAGGGAATGTCTTGGTGGTATGATCAATAGAAAACTCAAGAAACATAGAGAGGGAGAGGGGGCGAGATCTTCAAAACGCAACACAGCACAATATGCTCTTATTTCTTTTATTCCCTCAAATAATTGAAATTATTACAAATAGGCATTTTTATTGTTGTGTTTTGTCAGGGTAAACAAGTTCCTTTATGTCCAGGGTTAGTTGTTTACCTTGTATCGTCATTTTAGTCTGTTTAGCATCTGAGTGTATACACACACACACACATACACACACACACACACACACACACACACACACATACACACAATCTCTCAAGGATGGCCAGGCAATTTTCTCTCTCATTGCAAAGGTGCTCTGAATGTCCATTGATTGGTTCTATCAAAGGGAATTCCTCACATATAGGCACTTGCATTATTGATAGGCGTGCAATGAATCGCCAAGAGGCATAAGAACTTTCCAATGTCCAATTAATCTTTTAGCTGACTTCAGCCCTAGTCATTGCAAGGCAATCGAGATAACAAGACGTTCTGGGGGAAGAACAACGGAGGGACAAGTGGCAAGTCTCAGTGATGAGAGATAACATTGTTATCCTGTAACAACTAGGGATCATCCAGAGGAGAGAGAGAGAGAGAGAGAGAGAGAGAGAGATGTAGGGAGAGAGAGGTGGAGAAAGAAAAAGAGATACTGTTGAAAAATGCACAGCATTGAGAGCCCCAGCAACCAGTAACCGATATATGTGGAGATGAAATGTATTAAGGTAGACATGAAATAAGACTGTTATTAAGGTTTTTTTTATATACCCATTTTAGAATGGTATGCATTTCTATTGTATTTCCCCCTCTGATGCTGTATAATGCTCATCAATGCTAGATGCAGGATCAAATCTTCCTCCCAAACACTCTGTCTGTGTGTGTGTTTAAAAGGGAGATAGTGGGATGTCGTGGCTGCGTTCCACGGACAACTCCTAGCCGAGCACACCAAAATAAGCAGTTTACAGAGGAACGTGGATGACTGATGCTATCAAGTTTGGAACATAATGCGGACATAATAGGCTACATAGATCACCCCAGCTCCCCTTGCGTCAATTACCAAGGAATGTGTTTGGGAAATGAGAACTAATGTCTCTATCACCCAGTCTAATATACCTTTGCTGGGGATCAGAGCATGTCATTAAATATTACACACACAGTTCCGTCTTTTTGCCATGAATAATTTTAAGAGTTGAATTTGCTTGAATATGATGACATAGCAGCGAGGTCTAGACAGTATGGAGAGGAAAGTAAGCCTTGAGTGGGAACTTAATTAAAAGTTTCGCGTAAAACTCCTACTGTATTTTAGAATATTAAAAGTGGTATGGGGAGTCTATGCATTAGAGGTATCAATATTATCATCAGCTGCTAACTCACACAGCATTATCAGGGAGAAGTCTTTGAGATGACTTGGGTGAATTTCATCATGAAGAGAATAGTGATTCCCAGGATTTAGTGTATGTCCTCTTCATAACATGGCAGTGTTTGTTTTTTCAAACATGCATGAGGCATACTTACGAGTTTCAGACAGATCGAGAGCAAGAGAGAAGGAGAGGGTGAGAATATGAGCAGACAACTGAGAGATCAGGGAAAAAGAAAGGAAGAGGGAGAGAGAGATAGAGACAGAGAACATTGGAGAAGAGGTGAGGGACATGTTTTCGTCGAGTGACAGCAGGCTTTCAGCTGTTTGCTGTTGCGAGTTCGTCTGGGGGATGACATGTGATGGATTGATGATGAACCCCCTGATGAAAAACTGTCTCATTCCCATCATCGTTTGTATTTATTTATTTATCTATTTATTTATTTGTTTCCTCTGGCCCTTGCAGGTGCTGGAAAACGAGGCATCGCCTCAGCGAACCGCTAATGGTTTCAGCCTGCATGCATGGAGCATGGACTAGGTTTTACTGATGGAGACTGAGGTGGGGGTGCTGGGTGGTGTAGGCTGGAAGGAGGAGGAGTGGAGGTGGGGGCTTCAAAATAAATAATTTAATAGTTGTTTGGTTCATCATGCAAATTCAACTTCTCAAGCGTAGCACATTCTTCAAACGGACATCCTCTTCTGAGGGAGAGACGCACGCTGATAAAGAGACAAATGAGCACAAGGTCCACACACACAAGCCTTGCCGCAGTGTGTGTACATGCCTAAGTTTGTGTTTGTGTGTGAGTACATGAGTACGAGTCAGAGTGTGTATGTGTGAGTAAAAGAGTGAGTGCGTATGTGTGTCGTGTGTTTGTATGCCTGTGCCTGTTTGTGTGTTTCCATGTGAGTATCTATCCATGTTTGTGAGTATGTGTGTGGGTGGGTCTCTGTGTGTGTGTGTGCGCATGTGTGACTTTCCAAGAAAGAGAGAAGGGCGTGTGACCTTTGTTCCAAGGACGACATTATCAGACTGAATGGCTTTTCACAGAGACTTTCCATTCTTAAGCGCACCACCTTCTTCGAGGACCGCTGCTTTCCCCATTCAACTCAGCCCCCACCCTCCCATTTGGCGAAGACATCTGCAGCAATTACTGTTCAACAGTCTCCCTGTGTCCCTCCCGTCCCCTGCCTTCATGAGTACAGTGTCCTTTCAGACAGCTGGCCAGCCGAGAGACCTAATAGGATTACCAGTGAAAAAATAATCAAGTGCTTAATTGAAACACATGAATAAGTAATTTAGCACTCTATTGAATCTTAGTGTTTCAATTTCTGCTTTAAACTTCTGCCTTTTTATGGTAGACAAATGCAACTTTGTTTTGCTGCCTAAGGCAAGTTAGGTGTGGACATTCAAGTGAGTGAAGGGGGTGGTATAAATGCTAACATGCTAAATATTAAAGGTACACTATGCAAGATTTTCACCTTATCATTCACCTAGCATAGCTAATAAGCATACACGTAGCGAGTCACTACCAAGAAAACCAGCCATGCAACTTCAAGAACGGCAATGTCCATGCTGATGGCTTGTGACAATCCGTAACTTGTGAAATGACGTCACTTCCTTGTAAGAAGTGTTCCGATTTGCGTTTACGTTCATCACAACACAATGAGTCAAAGACCAATCAATCGCCGATATTCACCTCGAGTAACGTAGCGTTGTCTAGCATTTGTTTTTAGCAACACGGTAACATTACGACAACATAACACATACCCTTGAGGCATTGGAATGTGTACGCGTGAAATGGACATTCATTTGCTAAGCAATAAAAAAGAAAATAGCACAGCTATTATACTACTACTATAATAACACAAACACAGGGCACAGCCATCTTTGTTTTCAAGTCGTAAGAACTCTCCGCCGAACTTGGGGGGTCCTCTGGCTTGTACAAGATTGCTTCTCGTCAGACGACTTGAAATGGGCGTGTCGTTGCATAATTTTGCGTAACTTCTGTTTTTTCGGACAACTTACCACTGGTAAGATGAGAATGAATTCAAATAGGACGTCTTGAGTGAAAATGTTTTACATTTGCATTAAATCTGAAGAAATCAAGGGGGGTTGATTAGTTCCTTATTCGCTTAGTTTTTAATTCAATATAAAGCAGGTTAGGATGGTTGATGGTTGAGGACGCAGGCAGAGGTTTATTCACATCAAATTGTGTTTGCTGACATTTTACGTGGCTCTGCTATAACCTCAAGTTCTGTATCCACAGATATTCACAACTGCTTCCATGAAAAAAAGTGTCCATTTTTAATTGCATTTGTCAGTTAAAAATCACAAATACAAAAGGAAAAGTTACCTTGAGGAAAGGCATGTGTGGCATGAGGAAGTGAGATACACGCTCAGTGCATGACTCTTACACTAAATGCGTGACAGCGGTGTCCTAACAGGATCCAATCGAGAGACTGTCTTGTAGCATTTAATACACTGAATCTGTTAAATATGCCCTTTTAGGACATTCCAATTGAAAACAATGTAACAAAACGGATTTTATCACCAATGTTCGCTCGCATCGCATCCTGTTAGGACATAGTGTGAGAGTTCACAGCCATCATCTTTGCTGCATTACCTGTCCCTGTCACTGACTACATTCATACCTGTACCTGTCAACACTCCTGTTTTTTTCCGGGTTTCCCACATATTTTAACTTTTTTCCCGCTGTCTTTCCGTTATAATGTTTTCCCGTAAAGTATCCCGTATTTTAATACTCTCATAACATTACACCTACCACCGCACCTGTCAGTCTCTGTACTGTTGTCCTGTTGCCTACCCCCTTGCCCTTCCAGCAAAATAGACGTTTTCACTGTTTTGCTTGTTTGAAGGCGACCTCAGACTCAGAGGGATATTATTAAAGATAATGATGTGGTTGTTGTGAGAGCACAATGTGATGCCAATCTGTAGACCTAGCTTTACAAACCGTTTGTGCAGCAGTTTTGTTGTCTGAATTCTTGCTGTTAGCAGAATAACAGAAAAGCCGAATGTTGAAATTTTCCCGTATTTTAAGTGAGAAACCCAGGAAATCTCCCTTATTTTCAATGCTCAATGTTGACAGCTATGTACATTCCGTGGCCATGACAACATGCATGAAGTATAATAGCCAGGCACATTTTCACATCCAGGGAAATAATGACTGAAGCTCATGTTGGCCACAGGAAGTGATGTTATTCCAAGTTTGCTTTCTATTTCCCTTGCTGGCCCAGACAAACCAGACTGAAACATTGTGGGCATTGTTCTCCTCCAAAATCGATTTTGCCATTATTTCTCCAGGAATGAGATTTTCTTCGAGACCAAATAAAACGCAAATGGACTGTTGCATATAGCAGAATGATAATCATTTGCACCAGACGAGAAAGGGTAATTGTGATGTTGATTGTCGCGTCCTGCGGATTCCTTTTTTCAGTTAACCTTTGACCTTGGCAATATTTTGCACCAAACTGTCTTCGTTGCTTGCCTCTGTAACAGATAATGTATTCGGATAGCCCAACAAGGTGATAACAAAATTACCTGACATTTTTAGATTTATTGCTGTATTTTCCTATTATCGGCAAAGAAATATAGGGAAATTCAAGTCCATAAATCATTTTGAGAGAGCAACGTTGGGATCCATTGTGCATTTTAACATCCACCCCCACCACCCCAAAAGCCCCTCTCTTTTTTTTTAGATCAGAAATAAATTGCAGCCTCATTTTGGCAGATGGAAATGAAGAAGGGAGAGAGGGGGGAAGAGCATGGTGATGCGGTTGGGTGAGGGTGTGGGGATTCATTGCCTGAGACACACTGTGTGTTTCTTGAGAAACTGTGCGTCGATTGGAAAGATTTCCTGAGCGATGCTGTTACATTTCCGCTCAATACTGATCAGACCTCATTGGTTGTGACAGTCGGCTTTCAGGCCTCCACAGCCTGTAATATTTGTTCTCCCTTTGAGGACACAGCTCAGCAGAGTGGAGACAGTGCGTTGCAGTTTGCCAGCGCGGCAGCCAGTCGCTTTCCATTCCCTTTCATTTACACGTGTTAAGTTTAATATTTACAAAGCTTTGTTGCATTTTCCGGGTTGCAAAAGCCCTGTTATGTGGCACAGGGAGTTATGTGGGGTTGGGAATGGTGGAGGACGAGGGGAGGTTGTTGAAGGAAGCAGTCCTCGCGGGTCTGTTTCCCGCCGTGTAACAATCCACCTCTTATTGTTATGTGAAAGTACATAACTGGATTGCAATGACCTTTCTTATGTTGGGTGGAGACCCGAGAAAGAAGCATTACCTCATAAATATTTACAAGAATCCGATGCCACACTAGTTATGCCCTGCAGACAAGCATTTATATCCGTAAGGTCCTCTCTATTGAGTATATTTTAATATTCAACATTAGGCTTTTTTCCCCCACCTTAAAAAGTCAGAATATACACTGTGGTCGAGTACACCTCAGAATGTACTGTATGCATTTTCATTTATATGCACATTTATTAATAGTACTAAGTATTCTATCAGTGTGTGACTCCTTGAAATCATGACCTTGCCTTTGTTAGCACCTTGCTCTACAATGTTCTTTGCTCTTGCCCTGCATTAGGCCAATGTCATTTACCTGTCATAAGACAACCCTGTAAACAGTGACCAACAAAAGGTTATGCCACTGCATATACAGACTTGTTTGACTCTAACATTACTTTCGAGGTACATGTGAACTTTTGCACCAAGGCTTGTAGATGACTGTATTAACATCCATAATTATAGTGCTGTGGCGTTGCTACATCAAGAACCACCTTAAGTTTTGTAGTTATCTAAACTTTCTGCTCCCCCATCAAACACCCACTGAATTCTCTGTGAGAATTTCAGGTCGGTTCCCACCTGTGAGATAACATCTGTTTAAAAAGCTTCTCGGCTGCTGTACTTGCTCTGTACAGCCCCATCACTCATGCAAGACTTAACTCAAGAATGCCAAACAGCTTTGGCCTTTGACTAGAACTTTCTAAAGGAGCTCTCTGATGCTATAAAACAAGCAATGAGTCATTGATAGTTTTTCTTAAAAGTAATGAGTTGTTGCTGTCTTTATCCCGTGATGAATACATATTGAATAATGCATCGATCTTATGAAATAATTTATCTTGACTCAAGTTTTTGATCCTGGCATGTGTATTGGCATCAGGGTATTTTCCCCTCTATTTTCTGAGGGAGCTGGTTGTGAAAATGCAATGCAGCCGTACCTGACTAATTCGATCTGCGAGGCAACAGGCATTGGACCCACAGCGGAAGATAGTGCTGCAGGGCAAAAGACAGATTGAGACGGTGATCTAGTAGAAAACTCTCCACTTTTGTTTTGATGTGTTTGGACATGTGTTTGATCCAAGGCCACAAGTGGGCAGGAAAAGGAAGTGAGTTGGCTTCGAGGCAAAATAACAGTGGCTAAGTGTGTCCTCCAAATTCTAAGAGAACTTTTTCTTGATGTTGTTAAGCATTGAGTCGCTTTCAAAATTTTGTTCACTGCATACCAGAATGGCAAGATTTTCTAAAAACTTCTCTTTTAACTATTTTTTAATGTGTTGATTTTTGTTGACCCACACTGCTACTTTGTCTAATTTATCGGCAAGCATGAAGATGACTTTTTTAGAGAAGCCCATAAGGAAATGAAGACTGCAGTTTACTATTTTTCAGCCTTAGCATTCACTAAAATGGTCTACAGTCCGCATTGTTTCTGTAGTATCTGGCCTGGAATGTGTACATTTTCAAGTCATACCAAACATGAAACAGTTTTGGATACAGCTCACCAACATTGGTGTAACTTTCAGCTAAGAGAAGATGGAGCATGCCAGCTCTCCTGTCACTCATAACTGCCATTTCCAACTAAAACATCTGATTTTCCCCATCTCTGCCGCTCAAATGTGACATTATGTTTAAGGCCAGCAGCCATTACCCACAAGTCAGTGCTTCCGACGGAGTCGTCCAGGGATCACTACTCTGGGTAAGCATGTGGAAAGGGCTCCTGCAACCCCCTGTGGAGAAACAAAAACCCCTGCTATTCTTAGGCACGTCATCCTATACACCCCATGGGCATTCAACCCACCCCCCCCCCCCCAAAAAAAAAAAAAGATAAATAAAGAATAAATAAATAAATAAAACTCTTGGTGAGTACCGGACAATGACTAATTTGGGCGTGAGTTGATATATGTAAAAAAAAGGCGTGACATGGAGGTGTAGTAGAGACAGAGGAAGAACAGCCTCCATTTCCCACCTCTCTGTTCCTAGCTTTTCTTTCCAAACGGGCAGTGAGCTCGGGCGCTCATGAAAATGTCATTTTCACACAAGCGGCAATTCATTTTCATTAAGTGTCATCGATGTGTGACTGTTGCCCTGTGACAGACAAGCACTTTCTTTTAGAGGAGAGGCTCTCATCTTGGCATTGGCACACATGCACACACAAACACACGCACACACACACTTACACTCACTTACACTCACTTGCAAACATTGTTGTGATTACGAGGACAAGACACGGTTGAGCATTTAAGAGTTTAGTTATGAATTATAATTGACTATTTTTTCCTGGTGGTTTGACATTGTACATTTTGATGTTCCACTGTGGGCTCAGGGCAGCTGAAGGGCATACAGTTTGTACCAGACAAGAGATTATAATTTACAGCTGTGAGTCAGGCAGGAACTAATCCAATTAGCCAGTTCCCTTCCCTTCCCTTCTCTTCTCTGCGCGTTCCTCCTTCCTTCAAGGAGATGCTGTGTGTGCGTGCCTGCATGTGTGTGTGTGTGTTTGTGTGAGGCTGTGTGTGTGTGTGTGTGTGTCTCTGATGCACCACAGTAGCACTCGGAGCTCCAATGATCATACATTAAAGCCACACACACACACACACACACTACACATTATACACTGCATTGAAGGCAATGAGAGACCCAGCTGTGCTCTCACTGGCACACAAACTCATACACACAGAAGAACAAAAACTCTTTTTGAAAAAAAAAACAAAAACACTTTCTATCATACACGTAACACACACACTCAGACACTGCACAGTACACATGGATGCACAATTCCTTTTCTCTCACACATATATATGCATCCTCCCTTCGATACACACACAAACACCCATACCAAACTCACATACACACCTTTCTTCTCACATTCATAGTCATACACTACACATTTTTTGGTCTCCCAGATCTCTCTCTCTTTCTCTCTCTCTCTCTCTCTCTTTGACACACACACACACACACACACAAACGGAAGCCTTGGCCGTTTGCTCATGCAAGCAGATTGCCTTCTAGGCAGCGTCATTACTTAGCGTGTTAAAAATACATTAGCAAGCAATAAGGTGCCATCACACTCCGCCGAAATACCTGGAGACCAGCGTATGCAAATGCAGGTGCCGAGGATGCATCACTCATGCAGCATCTGTGCCTGATCGCTCCCCTTTCGACGCTACCCTGTCGGCGTGAAGGTGTTTCTCTGCGGCTCTGCCACGCTCCACCATTTTAACCCCCCCAGACCAGCCTGTGATCAGGGCCAGATCTCTTTCAGGGCAGGCAGCTGTCTTGGGATTTGAGTTTGCCTCTCTGCCTCGAGGGCTCGAGCAGAAGACGTGATGGTTCTCAACCCCAACCCCCCCATCCCCTGGTTGGTCCCTGTGGAAGATCCTTGACCTTTGCTTTTTTGACCTTAGCGATGACCTTTTCAGTTGGTTTTCTCCTCCACTTGAGGATCTGTGAAGAGGGCCATGTGGAGTGGTGTCAGTAGGACACTCCTTGATGCGCGCTAAATGAGTAGATGAAAGGGGCGATGCGGCGACGATGACAGACAGCCGTCACTATGGAGATGCTGTCAGTAAACCTGCTTTAGTAAACTCAGTTTCCATGGTTGCACTTGATCTTGGTTCCACTTTGCCACAGTTTCTTGTGTACGGTCCACTGTCAGGGCTCTTCTTCTGTTACGCTGAAATGGCCGACGGCTACGCGGGCCAACAAAACGGACCATTAGATTAACAGGCCAGGAACAAGAGCAAGCATTACCATTACTGACAAATTGAAATAAAATCACGAAGACAAATCGTCCCTCTCTGCCTGGATGGTTCAAGGCACTATGGTCTGAAATGGCAGCAGATATCAGAGTCACTTGCAGGCACTAAAGGCAGTCTGAGAGTGATGTGTTCCTGTTGAAAAGGGCCTGGGTTGGTTTGACACATGACAAACATCTCATTTTATGTGGGAATTGGCTCTCTTCTGGGCAATGTTGTCAGAAACGTAAAGAGATGTAAGAAGCAAGGTCCTCAAAAAGCACCAGTCTTTCCTGTGCAAAAAGGGCCAAGCAGGTTTAAAGCACAAAACACACACACACACACACACACACACATTCACATCCCTTCTGGCCTACTTTTAACAGAGGACATGAGTAGAGACACGATCCCAAACACTGTCAGAGCAAAATTGATTGCTTTTCTAATTGTGGCCGTTTTTGGACTGTAACTGGATGTGATTGCTGGCGGATTTTCTTCTCAGGCGCCTAATGCTGTTGGTGTTAGCAATCACAGCTCTATGCAAAATAAAGGCGAAAAAAGCCCAGGCTTCAGTGCACTAATCCAGAGGGTGCATTCGCCGCCAGCTGTTCCAATTTATGCAACCAGACTTTTTCTTTCTGGAGTGGGTGAAAATGAACAAAGGAATTGACCAGAAAGAGTGGAGCGCGAATGACACAGTGTGCAAAGGAGAGAGAGGAAGTAAGGGGGGGGGGTAAGCAGAGAATGAGAGCAAGAGAGATATAGATATAATCTAACACTATTCCTCCACAAAGCCTCCCTACATGGTTCTCCACCATGACTTCATTACTAATCACTGAAAGTATTGATACCCGCTGCTACATTCAATTAACTGGGAACATTTCTATTTCGCCGTATTATTATTCCACTCACCATTTATGACGGGGGCCCCTCCGCCTCATGGCTTCTTTTGTGTGGGCCTCTGCGTGATATGAAAGACTCTTTTCTCATTCCCTTGTACAGAAAAAGAGAGAGAGAAAAAAACTCAGTTATTTTGTGCGTGGGTTTCTATTTTCCCCCTCCCAGTGGAACACACACAGAGATGCGGAACGTTGTCGGGATGTCTTATTGGACTGTTTGGAGCTTTGCAGTGGAGGCCGTGCAGACGCAGCACAAGTCATCCATTTTAATTTGAACTTTTATCGCCATCATGCTATTGTGGCGAAGCATTATCTTATCTGCTCTCTTTTCACATACTCAGACTGATATGTCTTAAATTGCCAGAGAACAGGAATATCGTTGATTGTAATAAACAACTAGCATGTAGGAATTCCTGAAGGCATTGTTCTGGTTAAAGGGTAATATCAATAGCCATTGCAAGTCCACATAAAGCTAATACACAATTAGCACTCCTATGGCTCTTTACAATGTATCAAAGCCACGTGCCTTTGGAAGCAGCCTTGTGGTTGGGACACACGAATACTGATTTAAAGACATGTCCAATGACTACAACACAATTACTGTCTCATTTGGAGATACATTAAAACATCAGTCCTTGGCTGGACTAAAAGTAATTTAATTTGGGTACAGGACACCAGGTGTAATAACCAAACTATGCACTGTACAGCTCTTAGTCTCGCTATAATGGGAAATCCAATAACAACATTGGAATCTGAAATGTAATTCACCATAATAGTGTTTAATACCAAACTTATTTGTCTTACTGACTCTGCCCTCACAACTACTGTTTCCCATTGTCTCCTTGCTACTGCATGATGACATTGTAATTGCATTGTGACTAATGTTCCTTAAGAAACTTGGTTTGCTTCTCCGTCCGTCTCTTGTGTAATTTATTTATTTGTTAGCTTGTTTGTTTGTGTGTGGGTTTTTTGTGAGCCATGTGTCCTTAGATGTTACCTCATTCAGTCTCCCCTGAGTATTTGAATCCACAAGTGCCCTGTGTTGTTTACGCTACTTTCATCTCTCCCAGAGGCCTGCATTGTCAATGACGGAATTTTCTGGATGCCCAGCCCCTAACAGAGTTATCTGCAATTAAATCAGCCTTTGCCAAATTGCTAACCGGTGTATGGTTTGGCCAGCCCCTCTGAAAATCTGGAGGTTGTGAGGAAAAAATTAAGGTGCTGCAGCGATTGTTCCTAAAAGGGACGGTGAATCATTGTGGCTGGCTGCTGCTGCTGCCGCCCTCACAGTTCACCAATGGGGCTAAGGGGGAAGGCGGGTGGAGGGGTGCTCTCTGTTCTTGCAGCCCGGAGATTGAATTAAAGGCGATGTTTATAAAGACATTACGGGAGGAACATGACATGATGCATTAGTGGTGGCGGGGGGCGCTCTGCGGATGACACATCCCCAACATCTGCAGCGTGCTCCCCGCACTTCCCACAGGGGACCACACATTAGCACAGTGGCGCGAGCTAATTCAGTCCTCGCCGTGGCCCAAGGGGTTTGTCAGAGATGCACAGAGAGAGAGGAGAGTCAGGAATGAAGGAGCTGTTCTCAGAAAGATCTAAATCAAAACTTCAACTCCTCCCCCCCACCCCATCCCAAACCACTCATTTGGCTGGTGCATCTTTTGGAGAATCTCATGGGAAATGTATTTGTTCCATTAATCCATGGCCAGTAGGGGGACGCTTTGTGTGTGTAAATGGACATTTATGGACATCTCATGATGTGCCCTACATATACTGCATGTGTGGTATAACTGTTGTGTTTGATGATTGGGCCACTTACTGCTCCTGCTGTGGTGAATTATATAGTAAAATTGCATCTGATTGCAGCTGGCAGGACTCAGCCACAGACTGTCATTGCACAGAATGCCATGATTGTATGATTATGGATCAAATGGATTATGGTTATGGATCATTGTGTGTCCTCCAACTTGGTTCAAAAACGCATTACCTCTTGATACACATAGATATGGTAAATGGATCTGTAAGTTATACCACATTCTTGTTAAAACCAACTCAGACAATATGTTATCAGTGGGCTTATGTTGTCTTAGCATTTACAGTACATGACATTCAAATGATTTAAATTCATAATGGCTTTAAAGTCCGCAAAGCCTTTCTTTTATTTAGTGCTGTCAAACGATTCAAATTTTTAATCACGATTAATCGCTGAATTCCTATAGTTAATCACGATTAATTACATATTTTATCATATGATTAAAATTCTATTATTTTGCATTTCTGAACTTTCCATATTAACAATAAAGTAATGATTGTGTATCTTGATTGGGATTCAAATGAAAGCAAAGCAAGTTACTTTATTAACTGAACTTTAAGACGTAGGTCTATTTGATTATTTCAAATCAAATTTCAAAAGATGTGCAGCAGACCTGAGGCAACACAATATATTCTTCAGAAATAGCTGATATAAAATGAAATAAATGCTACCGCAGAAGTGCATGCACAAAATATAGGCCTACACACATTATAAAGGGCATAACAAACAGAAAATATTATATTCATACTATATTCATTATCTTTGAGTTCAGTTGAAAATAAGGAACTTTTCAACATGAGTGCATTGCCATTTTATAGGCGTAGAGTCTATGGTGCACTGTCACTTGCCACACACATCAACGCCGAAGTTTTGGGAACACTGGATGAACAATGGATTTTATGGAGCAGCGTCGACCAAATATAACTGAATCGTGATTTACACGGCGGCAAAGTGTGATGCTGGTGTGCGGAGTTGTATTGAAAAGAATGGAATATAATGTAACTGAATGTCGAAAGCAGCCAAAGAGGAATGTTGATAACAGAACAAGTGACGGTGAAAAAATCTTTGGCGGCACACAACTAATGCGTCAGCCTAGGCTACTACTCTTTGGCCAGCTCATAAGCCCCACCAAGTGTGTGCAGCATGCCTTTAGCCTACTAACCGCGCATCATCATAAAGATACATTTAATCTGCATCACGCCCCATTTCAGCGGAAAACATGTTTACATTATATCATGGGAAAGACAGCTAGTAATCACACGTTGACGTTACATCTAGTTATTAATTCACAGGACATTCAATCATTTTACTAACACGGCAGTAATGAAGAATTATGTTTATGGTACTTACTCATGTCGAAACGATGTACATTACCAACCTAATTCGTTTGCAATACCCCATGAATTGTACAAATTTAGCATGTAGCTACACTTACAATAATATCCCAAAATGGTTTAGCTTGCTAGCTAGCTAACTGTGGAACTTCAGTATAACATAGCCAATTATTATGACCGCCGCGCAGCGAAGCGGCGGTCATATAGGTTTAGTCAGATTTTTTCTTTTTTCTTTTTTTTTTCTTTTTCGCATGTCCAAATTTCCGTCAATGAGTCCCGGGACACTGAAAGACCGGGGTAGACGAAACTTGGTGGGCATGTAACCCCATATGGATAGCATGGAACCATCGTTTTTCGTTTTGATCTGTAGCCCCCCCGCTGGACTGCACCCCCCGAAAGGAGGGTAGGGCAGACACAGTTTTCTGTGAATATCTCGAGAACCGTAAGGTTTAGGAGGACCATTTTTTTTTTGTAAGTTGATCTCAAGGGGCCATGTCAACCCATTCCATAACCACTCATTTCATGTATAGCGCCACCTAGTTAAACACAAAAAAGTAAAAATGAGGTGTTGTAATCGCAGGTATCTGTGACCTAACATAGTCAAAACTGCACGAAATTGGAAGTGTATGATCATTATGACACCCTCTGAATGCACGCCAAGTTTCGTGGAATTCCCTTCATGGGGGGCCACACAATAAATTCATTTATGTTACTATACACCAACTGGCCTGTAGGTGGCCGGAGACAGTTTTCTGTGAATATCTCGAGAACCGTAGGGCCTAGGAGGTCCACCTTTTTTTTGTATGTTGATCTCAAGGGGCCATGTCAACCCATCCCATTACCACTTATTTCATGTATAGCGCAACCTAGTTAAAAATTAAAAAGCAAAAATGTAGGTGTTTTCATCACAATATCTCTGGCTGACATGGTCAAAACTGCACGAAATTGAAAGTGTAGGATCATTATGACACCCTCCGAATGCATGCCAAGTTTTGTGTACTTTCGTTCATGGGGGGCCTGACAATAAAATAATTTATGTGTACATTTAGTGACGTACACCAACAAGGATTCCCGGGACACTGAAAGACCGGGGTACACAAAACTTGGTGGGCATGTACCCCCACATGGATAGCATGGAACCGTCATTTTTCGTTTTGATCTGTAGCCCCCCCGCTGGACTGGACCCCCCGAAAGGAGGGTAGGCCAGACACAGTTCTCTGTGAATATCTTGAGAACTGTAGGGCCTAGGATGACCATTTTTTTTCCGTATATTTGCCTCCAGGGGTCATGTTAACCCATTTCATGTGCACACATGTGCACAAACAGATACACACGCACACACACACATTCACAGTAATCATACGTATGACATATACTCACACAGTAGACATATGTACGCTTCCATGCACAGGCACATACACAGGCACACACACAAACACGCACACACACACACACACACACTCACACACACACACACACCCACACACATAACATAAACATAACACAAACAATCAAGAATTTCTCAGAATTATGAACAGGCAAGATGGAGGTGGGGTTGTATAAAATGAATTTTACATGTGAAATCTATGAACTAATCATGTTTTGGGACTTGTTGTCTAGCAGATACCAGTGAGAATTGAGTGTGGATAATGCAATTTAGTGAGACAGTTAGAATCATATAGGCCTTTCAGCGTGATTTCTTTTTGTGGAAAAAATTTGCTGGACTGGGCGGCGGTCATATTTTGTACCGCTCTGCGGTACATCTAGTTTCACCTAGTTGTAGGAAATAGGCTACGTTCATATTACAAGTGATTAATGAATGTGTGACTTATGTTTAGTTGATGTTATGACATATAAAGTTAAGCTTGCTGAACTTAATTATAGTCAGCCATGGGCAGTTTGACTGTGCCTATCAATAAATTTGTGACACTCCTGTTAGAAAACTGGAAAGCGCAAAACATAGGAACATGGTCACATTAATCCCATAAACACACAGATAACTCTTACACCAACCTTATTTTGTGCCTTTTATTCATGTTTGTTTCAAGATTTAGTAAGTTTACTATAAGCCCTTTTCGCTCCCCACTTTGATGCAGCAGCATAGATTTACTTTATATCAGTCATCTTTCACCTAAAAGGGGGCGTGTACTTGCAGCAGAGCCATAGAGAGAACTCTTTCTCTCTATGGCTCTGACTTGCAGCACATACAACGTTCCATTCCATTCCTCAGTGCATGTTGTTTAGTTTCCGGTCTAGCTAGATTCGGTGTGGTTTTGTAGTTGTTCTAACGTTACTAGTTGTTGCAACAGCATGTGAAAAAACTACAAAGTTTGTTACACCAAAAAGAACGTTAATCTCGCGATAAAAAAATTGACGCCGTTAAAATAGGTTTACGTTAACGCCGTTAATAACGCGTTTAACTGACAGCACTACTTTTATTATTCCTTTCAAATACCCTTCCTCACTGTCAATGGGACTGGATTGACAATATGTAGAGAGAGGGAATGGAGCACTCCTGAAGAGCATATGTACGCCCAGGAAATGAATGACAAACAGGTTTTTCCAAGGACTGCCATTCAAGGCAACGGCTGCTGATTTAAACTCAACATCTCTGAGAGCAACGCTTACCAATTACTCTGCTGAATACAAATCTTTGCTGGAGCATCACAGAGAGAGAGCACAAGGCACAATGCACTGCTGAAGTTTCTGCATGTTGTCTTTCAATTATGTGCCACATGTCCTGTCTGTACTGGGTCCTATAGTCAAAAGCAAGCACAGAGGCTACAGACCCACTGAGCATATTAGTGTACAGTACTTTCCAGATGCAGGCCAGCATCAAATAACACCAATTACCCTCTAGAAATGTAATTTGTTATTCAAGAGATTTGAATTTCCCCTTGGGGATCAATAAAGTATCTATCTATCTGTCTATCTATCTATCTATGAAGGACTATTTGTGATGCTGTTTTCCACCAAAGCCTGGTCCACTATATACAGTAGCATTAACATTACTGATCATTTATTGGATATAACACTAGTTCCCAATAAAGCAGAGAATGTCCTTACAGATCATTTGTCCAGGAAGTAATGGGTAAGGTTATCTCATCGCATGAGTGATTGTTAATCTATACTGAGTTGTATGATCGCAGGATCAATCTAAAAGCTGTTGAACAAAGGATGCTTGCAAATGGTTATTAATTGTTGAGTATATCTTATCACAGTAGAGACAAACAGTGAAATGTGCATTATTTATACTCCTGAAGAAAGGAACCGATTACTTGAAATGGGCAGTACACCAAGGAGAACCAACATGATTACCTTCAGCAAATGTTATTGGCTGTTCATTATTGAGTGGGCTATTCACAACAGTGACTTACGATAATTTTTCTAGCAAGGCAATAACAACCTGATGGAGACAATAGATTGGTATCTTTTTGACAGGTAACAGCAAGGATGCAGTGTCTAAAGAATGCTTGCTAAGACTACCCAAACAGTGCAGGCATGGCAGTTGGCATCCAAGATGGACACTCTATCTTTTAGGAGAATCCCAAGAGTCTGACTAGATTTCCTTTTTTTCTTCTTTTTCGTCATTGAGGCAGTGCTCCTATTGCTATTGCAGCGAGAGGAACCTCTGGTTATTTCAAGATGGAAATCCTAAGAAACAAGGCTCGGTGCCGGAATCAGTGACACCCAGGTGGTCATCATGTTTGATGCTTGAATATATCCTCTTGTTGCAACCCAGCAAACATTGTACGTGCTCAGTCTCCAACCCCATGTGAGTACTCAAGCACATGGCAACACTATTAGACCAGAATGTGGGATGTTTTGGCTGGAATGAAAAACAACGTCTAAGACTCTCTGGTGCTATAGCATCTCCTGGAAGCCATGTGAAATCACTATGGTAACTGAGAAACAGTGTGCAAGAGAGGAAATAAAATCAGAGCATAACGAAACATCTCTCTCTCTCTTCTCTGTAGGAGAGAAAAATAACACTTAATGACAGAGTAGGTTAAATACATAGACTGTTCCAGATAATTCCCTTTACAGAAGTGCAAGGTAGTTGGAGGTGCATGCTGTAGCTGAGTAGAACTCCCGCAGTCCCTCACATCATCCATCTTGTGTGTGTGAGTATGTGTTTGTCTTTCAGAGTTTCTTGGCTTTAAGGTGAAAGGCAATGGCAAATTAGACACCAAAGTGGACACCAAATAGGACTCTAGCCTAGAAATCTGGACGCACCCTAGTGGCAGCACATTTAATTTGCAGCCGGGGTAGTCTAGCAACTCTCCTTTGGCTTGCGAGCTGGAAAAATTAAACTTTGATCAGGCCAATCACATCGTGTATAGAGTCTGTGGGCGGGCTTAACATAATGACGGCAGAGTTGCAACGGTTCCGTGTGAATTCCCTGCTACTTGAAAACAAAGAAGATGGATGCTGCTGCTGGCGAACAGCAGTGTTTGAATCATGACTCGAGTTAAGCTTTTTTTTTAAAGCAACACCAAAGAACTTTCCCTCTGTCGCACGCATGCTATTTGTTTATCCAGCACCGGCTTTACAAATAACAATGTCCACAGACAAGGTAGAATATGTTGCATGATTTATGAAAGTATGATGTATTGCGACATCAAACGCAAGTCAAATTTGTAGTTTCTTATGTCTAATTCCATCAACTACAGATCCGCTACCCGATCTGGCAAACTTACATAGTGCGGTTATAGCTGATAGAGGGCTGCGAAGCGAATACAGAAGTGCCGTTCACCCTGTTACAAGTTGATGAACCACTGAAACGATTTTGGAAACATTATTTTAAGGTACAAAAAACTCTTTGGTGTTGCTTTAAGTTGGCAAAAGTTTGATCAACTAGCCAACTAGCTCCGCTGGTGGGAAAATGCATGGAACTCATGGGTTGTAGTGCTATCCTATTGCGTGCAGAGGGAATTTGAAAGACAACCGTTTATCCCGCCCCTCGGATTGAGCACTGCCAATGGTGAGTTCCGAGACCCTACATCTTGATGTGGGTCTGGCTCGTCAGGCTAGCGGGAATCGGCTGGAGGTTGGAGTGGCGTTACCTAAATGATCTCTGCCATCAGATTGGAATATATCAGAAATGGGTGAGATCGGACAGTGCAACAGTCATACTCGAGGATAACATCATGACAGACCCGCTAATTTACCCCCCCCCCCCCCAACCTTTATGCTGACACTGACAGGCAGTGCAAGTTACCAATGAAAGCGAGAGCTGCCATCCTCAAAATGATGTGTTCCCATAGTGCATCACACTCCACACTGGACAAACCTAAGGTTACAGGGAAAACAGGCATTTATCATTTGCAGATCATTCTCTGTCCCATTCCATATTTTCCAACTCCACCCTTTGTGAGTATATTCTTACTTTTACAATCAAAGCATAACATTTCAATTTCCATTTAATATCACTTATAGAGCGCCAAAACATTGCACATGTCTCACACACATGTTTAAACAATCAGAGAAAGCCCATGAGTAACAGGGGCGAGGAAAAACTCCCTAGAATTGGAGATACATGTAGGAAGAAACCTCAAGCAGATTCACGACTCAAGGGCCTGACCCATCTGCCTAGGGTCAGTACAGAACAGTAAGGTCTGTTTACATGATAAATGAATAACTTAGTTATGTGTAGAGAATAGAAAATGGTGTTTAAAGCCACCTGAGGTGTATGTTACAAAGAGGTACAGTTACATATCCAGTATGATAATGCATGAATCCTATTTAGTGTCAGAAAGTTCAAGTTTCTTTCAAGTCCTCCGAACAAATTGTAACTTGGCTACGTGGTACCCATTTAGCCACAAGCCATGCTGCATTCTTCACCCTTCCATCCATGACAAAACCACTGCAGAAGTCCTGAATGGATGCAAATTCTATAAAGGCCTAGACCTAGACCTACAGTAATGTCATTAAGAAATGGCTTATTTGCCATCTCCCCCAGTATTAGATAAGAGTTGTATCTGTGTATGCAGGATAAGTGCACTACTGCACCTGAAAAGCCCTGTTGTAACTGCTGTTCTGTTCAAATATCAGCCACTTTGTGACAGAAACACAAAACTGGGTTTTCATTGCAAACTAATCTTGCCGTGTTGGGCATGTGCACAAACTTGTTTTGCATGAGCTGCGTTGTGTGGACTAGGCAAGCCAAATGCAAAAAGACTAGAAAAGTACTTCTCCATTTCTGCCATAATAGATAGTGCATCCATTTGGAGACGACAATATCATGTCTACCTATAATCACTAGCACAGATAGGATGAATAGGACAAAGCTTTCTGTTTGATCAGACCTGTCTAAATTTGTAACATACTTGCATCAATGTTTGGATCTGTAATTCTTCCTATGTGTAAAGATCCAAATAAAATGTGTATGTGTACAGTATGTGTGTGTTGGCCAATGGTTAATTCATAAGGTTTTCTGAATATATGGTGAATTAAAGCTCCATGGCCTATTCATTTGTATGGATGTGAAATAAGGCAAGTCAATAAGTAGGAGCAAGGGGGAACATATAAAGTTTGGTCAGTAATAGGCAGTGCACAGCATGTGAGGAGCATATCATATTGAGCTCTGCTCTCCCCCGAGTAACTTCATTAGCCTTTAAAATGCACAGCCCTTCCCCACAAGCAGCATGCATTCAGGCGAGCAAAGTGATTGCCGGTCGGACCCCAGGGGGAAGTGGTGGGCGCTAGTTTACTCTCAGGGCTCCGGATCACATTAAAAGTTGCCCCCTTCATCTAGCTCCTTTTTTCTCCTCTTCTATTCCTACCTCGTCATCTTTTTCCCTCCTCTCTTTTCCTTTTGAAGTAATGATGGTGTTGCTGGAGTTTATGGATTGAACCTCAAGGTCCCATGAATCCTTAAAGTCAACAGAGAGCAAAGAGCACCTGTAGCCCAAGTAATCAATAAGCTCCTTGACCCAGGTGCATGTTGGGAAATGAAAGAATGAATTGACTCGACTGTTTACTTTGTGGAAGCTTAAATGCTATGTATAGGCGACACACAGCGCTCTTAGTATGTCTCATAGGAGCTTAATGACCAGCCATGTCCTCATTTAGTCTCTGTGAGTGTGTGTTTGTGTCTGCCCAGGTACTTTATGCAAAGCACTTTTCCTGCGAGGTGTCTTAAGCAGATGGGCTGGGCATTTTTAAGTGCACACTCTTTAATTAATATGGGCAGCTAATGAGACTCTTCAGCCTGCACGGCAGTACACAAACCTGTGCTGTTTGGCACTTAAGTCCTCACCATCAGCTTTTTATTTGTTTAATTATTTATTTAACTCTCTCCCCAGGAGCCAGAGCCAGTGTCTGCCATGTTTGTAACAAAAAGTAGTTCTGGGTCATTTGGCTGACTTGTTTAGGATACTTGTTCACCTTGCTGTCTAGGGGCACGTTTTCGTTAGAGCCAGGTGTTGGTGCCAGTGCTTCATCTGTATACTCGACCCTATGTAACTGCATGCATGCACATCATTAAAATATCCCCAGTGTTCATTGCAATGGTGATGGCATGCCAGGTGCAGTCATTCATCACATTAAGTTTTTGGGTTATATGGCACCGTGCAGTCACTGCACTAGAGTAACTGCAGGAAGTTGCCAAACCATTACAGAGCGACTATCTAGTCAGATAGTCTCTGGACCATCTGCTGTCTGGTAAATGATAAAATATAAATGTCCTTGTTATTGTTTTTTTTTAATTGTTATATATTATGTTTTTATTGTATGTGTGATTATATTTTTTTACTATAGCAAACACACATCAGTTATCAATAATGCAAGAGCAAGTGGAATGTTTCTGGAGCACTGGAGTAGGAAAATGCACCTGGGGGAGTATTCCAAGTATGTGGTTTAGTGACAAACCTGGGTTAAAGTTAAAGTAAGTGATAAACCTCAACAAGAGCCCTATGTCATTGTTTGATGAAGTCATGCAGAGAATGAAGCCATGCAACTCTTCTATTAGGAGGTTCACCACTTACTCTGAGTTAACCCAGGTTTGTCACTTAACTACATACTTGGAATACCTCCAGGACTTTGGATTTGCTCTGGGTCAAGAAAAAAAGCAAAATCACACAAGTTATCCATCTTATAATATGTACACTAGAACACATCAGATAGACATGTTCAACAGTGTGTGCTCTCTGGGAATAAAACTACTGCATACCCAATACAAAACTCAAACTTCAACAAACAGTCACTAAATGAAGAAGTTGAAGAAGTTCCAATGCGGGTGCTGCATTCAGATTCACTATGGATGTGGCATTCTACAGAGGTCTGCACTCTCTGTGAAGGCAAGCTGGCCTAAATACTGGAAACTTTAGTCACAATATTGTTAAGCTGCAATCTTTAAGAACTTGAGAATATTGAGGTCTTTAATATCATTAATGAGATCATTAATATAGAGTTAATAATTTGGTAGCCTATACCAGTGGTTCTCAAAGTGGGGTCCAGTGACCTCTGGGGATCCGCAAGCCATAGCAAAGGGGTCCGCACAATAATTTGCTTTAAATTATGAGGTTGTCCATTTTCACCAATAAAAAAGTAAATTGTGTCTATTTGCTCCCACCCATGTTAACAATTATCTTAAATCAGTTAATTAAGAACCACTCCTGCTTAGATGGTTTATTTGCCAACTAGCTAGCTGATGAACGTGGATAAATGTTTGAGTCAGACCATGTTGTCAAGTGATGCAAAATCTAAAGTTGACAAAAAAACAGAACAAGTTTACACACTTGCCAGAAAACACAGGATAGTCACCCTGGCCACAACTTCAGAGAATACAAATGGCATATGCTTCATTTTTACGATTACAGGGAGAAATAAAATTGAGAACCTCTGGTCTAAACCACTTGATGTAGCAAGATGACAAAAAATGGAGCACAAACTATAAGCACAAACTCTAGGATGCATGGAACTCTAGGACTTTCTGGATGGGGAGACAAAAGAAGTGTTAGTAGTGGTATGACAGATTTATATCAACCTAGACAAGATCTTGGAACATGCTGTAATTTAGATCGACACAGTCCGCCTGACTTTCTGGATCTACATCAGCCTGTAGAATTGCAGTGCAGTCGTGAGGGGGCAGTAATCTCATCACTTTTAATCAAACTATAACATATTGTTGGAAATGTTGGCACACTTCTGTTAAATCATGTCCCTTGCAATTGCTCCATTCAGGAAAAAAAGAAACGGTATACCAGTCAAGTTGGTGCTTATGCTCATAATGTCTTCCGATATTGGTAAAGGAAAAAGATGTCCAGGCTGTAAATATGTCAGATGTATTCATCATAAGCCAAATAACAAAACAAGATTTGTCACTTGCCTAAGCGTTTCACAGGAGAGGGGGAGACACCAAGACTTGCAGGCGGCTGCCAAATGCTCAACAGATGGGAAAGGGTATAAATACATCTGGAAGCATATGACTGTGTAAGGAAATATTAAGGAGGGAAACGAAAGCAGAGGAGTCGATGAGGAATATTAAACAGGCGTCTGGGAACAATGATGGAAGAAGGTCACCCTGAGTTATATGGTCGAAAAAAATGGGGAGAAAAAAAGGAGGAAGAGAAAAGTTACATGTGGTGCAAGATAATGGGACACCGCTGGGCTAATTTTAGTGTAATTTATGATGTGACCTTTGGGCAGGAAAATCTAGCATTATAATACGGAACAACACAGTTATCTATTCTACAGTAAATTAGCTTGAAATTATTGAACATGAATATTGCATTTTTTCCAATCCCCCTCCACTCACCCCCATCCAACAACCAGCACCTCAATCCCCACCCTCATGGACTTTATTATGCATTCCTATGAAGAAAATGAAAATTCTCACATTCTCAGTCTGCCTTGAGGTGCTCAGTCTTCTGCATGAGAGGTGTTGTTTGGTGAAGCTCACAATCATTAGCTGACTTCAGGAGGTGCACCTGAAAGTCCAAAAAGGAGAGAGAGAGAAAGAGAGGGAGAGAGAGAGAGAGAGAGAGAGAGAGAGAGAGAGAGAGAGAGAGAGAATATGTAAAAAGCCCTGAACTCCCTCTAGATGGACCTCCCCCACAAATTTAGAACAAGGCCAGTTTGAGAACAAAAAATGTGGGTGTTTCAGGTAGATAAGCAGGGACTATCCATAGACCTTCTCCATGAGGCAGAAGCCTCTGTGCTCCCTGTGTAATGGGTGCATGCCAGTCCAGAGGGTCAGTCAGGAGAGGTGAACAATTTGACAATGTGGAACTGTAAAGCAGCCTTTCTCAACCTTTTGTCAGTTGCAGCATCTTTACATGTATGCAAAATGATGAAATTGCCCATCGGGATATTCAATTCAGTTCAAAAAGCTTTATTGTCTGACATGTTGCAATTTTAGAATTTTTTTGTACATGTTTTGTGTGTGTATTGGGTATGAAAGGTTTTGTGTATAGTGACATTTTGGCCAGAGGCACTCTATTTTCTGCCTGATGCATAGCAGCTCAAAACATCGGTAGAGGGGTGGGATGGATCCTGGAGAATGGAATTTGATTTTATTTCCACGGCCTGAATGTACAGATCTGACAGCTGTTTTTGTAGGATGCTGAAGATCTTGCCAGCCTGCTTGATTATCCTAGCCAGCTTTTCGTTGCATCTGTTTGTTAGGAAGCAGTACTAAGATGTAATGTTGAAGGAGATGACAGATCAAAATGTCCTGTCTGACATCAAATCCTTTGAGCTTCCTCAGGAGACACATGCGTTGCTGTGCTTTTTTATCAACTCTGTCTACATGCTGAGTGAAGGACAGGCGATGGTCAATCTGAGTACCAAAATACTTAACTCATTGAGTGCCAAAAACGTAATATTACGTTTTTCCTTCCCATGCGTTGAGTGCCAAAAACGTAGCCTAATATTTTTTTTTAAATTCCGAAACTAGACACTCTAACATACCTTATATGTGATTTTGGGAACACCAGGTCAAAATCAGGTCATTTATTTTCGTGGGTTTATCACTAGGTGGCAGGTCTCGTTAGATCTCTTCCCAGAAACTTTGCAGGCAACACTAAGGTGCTAAAGGAAGAAATGAAAAAGTCGAAGAAAAATATATTGCAGCAGGTGCGTTTTCGCCAGGCAACGCTGGATGAGTCCACCTTTCTACTAAGACAAGATGACTCTGACCACGACAGGTCTTTTGGGATTTTGATGAAAACTAGCCACTGTTTAGCTTGGGATTTCTCAGGAACAGAGGCGTATAGAAATACACGGTTTGCGCCCACTGAGATCTTAAAGTCTCACCTTTCAAACGAGCCATTGCATGTGTTCATAGCTATAACACAGAATATGCTGTGGCTGTACAAAAATCATCAACAATGGTCTAGATTGCTGGCACTCTAGGACAAAGCTTCCGAAAACAGCTTGGCATTCAATGAGTTAAAGTACTCCACCTGTTCCACTACTTGCTTTCTTTGAGGGTTTCCACGTTTGCTGTGACAGTTTTTACAGACCCTGTGAATGGATGACATCCGGTATGGCAGCTAGCCTACACGGTACACAAGGAGCGGTTTCACCTGGACCAAGGTAGCAGCAATCCCGGAAATGGGAGAGCACCGAGGCATATGGTCACTCGATGCAGCAGAGACCAACATTCCAACTAGAGGGGCGGCTGGCCCCTCAACATCTCCAGGGAACCTGATGATTAATTCCAGCTATCCAGAGACTGTTTTTATTTATTTAAATAAATAAACATACTATGTTTTCTAACCCTGTGCCTCTGAACCTTCATATTCACAACATACCACATGATTGGCACAATGTATTCACATGCCAACTTTAATACTATGACATACTATGTTTTCTAACTCTGTGCCACCAAAGTCCTTTTAGGCAAGTCCCTCCACTCGGCGGCCATATTGCAATGATTTTTGGGCACTTACTGGACATCTATTTCGGGTAGAACTGCTTCACGAATCAACACATCAACCTCGCTCCAGTTGCGAAATCACAACACATGATTGGCACTATGTATTCACAACATACCACATGATTGGCACAATGTATTCACATGTCAACTTTTGGCGGTGGAAAGAGGCGGAATATGTGTAGACGACTGCCATGTTTGCATTACTAACTAACCCCATACATTTCTATGGGAGATTCTTTGAGTGCTGTGTCTCTTCATTAGTCTCTGGTGCCACTGAGCCTTATTGGGTGGGCGTGGTTCACTCCTCTGGGTAGTCATAGTGCCCTCCACTTTCGACATTAACCTATAGTTCTCCTAATGCTGGCTTGAACTAGTGTTGAATTTCGCTTGAGGCTCACAATGTTCCATAAACCTAAGTTAGCTGCATCTTACCTTTGTTTACAAGCAAGGCTTAGGTCAGCTCGTATTAGACTAATTAAAAAATTAGACAATTTTTCAATTAGTGAAAATGGTTCACTCCAAATCATTGTCAAGGTGTAAGTGATCATAAATGAAATTGAGATTTATTTAAAAGATAATTTCATAGGCTACTGTCTGCCATAGTCTCATAGTTCTGCCAAAGTATTTGTGAAATATAAATATCTGAAATGCAAAGCAGCAGGCTTCAATTTGTCATTTTATATCACACAGTTGATTTGACAGTCATAAGCAGTCAAAACATAAACTGTAGGCGGGGTCATCCCTATGTTCCCCAGGTCCTATGTTCCCCGGGTCCTACAGTATGTTCCCCGCTCGGGGTTAGGGTTAGGATTAGGGTTATGGTTAGGGTTCCACTGTAGGCTAGCCTATACAGAATTATAGCCTAATTGGCTTGCATAAATTTGATTGAATGAAGTAGCCTACATGTATTTACTGGCATGTCACTGAACAGGCTACTAAATGTACATGAACCCTTATAAATAGTAGGGCATTTATTTCATTTAAAGAGCATAACTGAGAATGCTAAAGTCTCTAATAACAGAAGTTATGAAGGTGATAAGAGATCATGTAAGCTTCGACTGGAAAGTGAAACTGAGAATGAGCAAAATCAATTACAGTGTGATGCACAGTCATGTCAAGATTTCTAAAACCACAAGCAAGTTAATATTTGTTTAAGTTGTAACCCCACTGACAATATAAAGTTAGCTAGTTAGCAAGCTAATGAAGCTAACATCAAATGTTAGCTGCCAGACAAATTTGTTGTCAGCATCAGGAAATTGAGGGTCAGTTAGGTTAATAGCATACATTGGAAAACTAAGTATAATTCCTTGAAACCATTGTGTTCAGAAACAAGCTGAACCCCATCTGAATTTAAAATGAATGTGTCAAGTGTACTAGCGATTTTTGACTCAATGGTGTGCTGTTAGCATGCCTCCCCCCTCGAATGGGCGATAAACTACATGCCAAACAGATCTATAACTTCCCAGATAGCAAGCACATGTTGGCCCAACATTGGCCCAACGGCAGATGTTGACATAACGTTTACTGACTTTGGGCCAATGTGGTAACGTTGCGACATTGACATTTCAATAGAAAATCATTCAACAATCCACAAAACATCAGCCTACATATCGGACTCATGGTGGAGACCACTTGCAGATTATCTTTATCATTGAAACATATGTTATAACCTATAGCTTAGAGATAGTCTACATAAAACATAACAACATTGCTTCATATTTACTAGGATGCAAAGTCTGTCGTAACATGATGTTGTGAGCTGAATTACGATGAGTGTCAATATCCTTTCAGGAAGAACACCTACCGGAACTCGCCCCCTATTACCGTCGGTCCCAAGTACACCTTGCTGCAGCCTGCGGAAAGGCGAGGCTTGACATCAAGCCCCGCCCACATCCAACTCAGCCATGTTTTTTTTGCCTACGTCACTCCCCATACGCTTTGGCTTTACTACCGACAGCCCGGTAGCGAATTATATAGTATATTGTTTCATATTAGATAATAAACTGATGATGTAGGCTAAACACAACAGTGAATTTCTCATGTAGGCCTAGGCTAGTTACTGTAATTGGGTTCGTGTACTTTTTTGTTTATTTGATTTCCGGTTTTTAAGCCATAGCCATAGCCTATGCACATTCATATAATTGGTCATTTTAAATATTGATGACAATGTGTTCAAACGGAGAACGAGCCAAAATTCTTTTAATTTAGCCCTCAAAAGTAGAATGGTGTGTTGTTTCATTATCATGGACTATCAGTTTAACAGCAAGAATTCTCCATTACAGCCAAATGTAGCCTACAAGGGGCGATTTTGCTTTATTAACATGTGAACCAGAATCATGCATTGTGTAATGTTAACCGGTTAGATCAAGATAGACATATCCTCATCTCAAATATAGGCTACTGCCCAGATAGCAAGCAGATATCGGACCACCGGTAGATAGGCTACTTGTCGGCCCAGCTGAACGGACCGTGGTAGAACCGATGTGCAAAAACTCAGCGGTCCGCCGGCGGCAGCGAAACCGGTGGGCCGCCGGCAGCCTCTTGCCATGGAAAGCCTCTTCTTATGGAAATGTTGGTGCTGTTGCGAGTTGTTGTACTGGTTTGAATCCACAGTTTACGTGTTGAATTACACAATAAAACGTGTTTTGCAGTAAGTTGCTGGTTTGTAGAATATAGCAGCTCGCTCAGTCTCGTTGCGAGTCCTGGCTCTCTCTCTGCTGCTGACTGCCTCCCTCTCGCCGCCAGCAATTTTAAACTGCGTGACATAATACAAAAAACATGGTTTGACTTGTCAAGCCCCGCCTTCCCGCAGGCTGCAACGAGATGCTCGATGTCGGTCCCGTATTTCCGCCGTCTTTTGGTATGTGTCACTTAATATCCATTTCTATACAAACCAAGACGGCGGACTCCTAAAAAAACGCAACCACCCACACCATAGGTGTATCTAAATTAGCTATGTACCAAAAATTACATTTTACCATGACTCGAAGAGCTGTAAATAGTGTTGTAAGGCTGAGTGTACACAACCGCTTGGAGCTCCAGTGGAATTTTTATTTCATGACGAGAATTCTCGGTCTAACCGTTCATGTGCCGTTGAAACGGCGTAAATAGGCGACCCATCAGGCCAGCACTATAATATTTCAGGCAGTAAATGCTCCCGTATGGTGACCCTTAAGTTCATTTTTGTAGTGTGCTTGTATTCTCGTTAGATGCTCCAAAATGAAATGTTGGTCAGAAATAAGCTGATAAAAAACACAACTTATCTTATGTTTTTGACCTTTCAAAATTTACAATGGAACAAGGCCTGCTGGGAGTTGGGAAAAGTGAAAATGTAGCCTATTTTATTTCCTGTCATTCGTGATTAGGCTCACTGCAAATGTATGTTTGCTTCAGCTAGTGCTTGGGTGTTCATAACCACAGAAGCAAGAGAAGGTCTTACAGATTTTTGATTGCAGATCTTCACAACATGGGCAGCACCTGACAATTGAACTCAGGTCTTCCGACCATCTTACACCAACAATGTCAAGCTTGACAGGCTGGTCACCAGCATGACCAGCTTCCTCAGTTGGTCAGTGGTTAGAGCTTTCGACTCCCATGCCAGTGTATGTTGAGGTGGCGGGTTTGAGGGCCGTGAGCGGTGGACGAATCACGCCCTCTGTTACAGTGGTGCCGTAAACCCGGATCATGGGAGTGAGGATTTAGGGAGGTGAGTGTAATGGAGGCGAACTGGCTAGCATGTTAGTTCCGCGTGTAAATCCTCACACCCCTGACCTTAAGAACGATTCTAACCGCTGAGTTGGAAGCCTGGGCTTTTAGCTCAGTGGTTAGAGCATTCGACTCCCATGCCGGTGTGTATTGAGGTGGCGGGTTCGAGGGCTGTGTGCGGCAGACAAATTACTGGCATAAGCTTTGTAAACTCAGACATGTGTTGGATACAATGATGGGGTTATCAGTTTATAAAGAGTTTATTGTCAGTAATGTTTTGAAAATCAGCACTGCACCAGCAAGCATTACTTTGTGGGCAGTTGTGGGAAAGTTCGCTTGCTAACCTAACATAAAGTGGCTGGCCTCAGACTTATTTTCTGGTTACAACTAGGTCATTGGAATGTGTCTTCTTGATAACTTTACAACATCTAAGCAAGAAAGGCCAAACAAATAAGATTAATATTTCCGCACGTCAGTCTATGTAGTTCGCTATTCTGCCTACTGTTTCGGTGGTGAGACGCAGAACTTCAAAAAGGTTCACACCAACGTTGAGACAACGGCGTAATCGTTGCGTGGAGTCAACACAGAAGCATAAAACCGCCTTTAGCCTCAGTGTTTTTGAGATATGAGCCAAAATGTATAATTGATTAATTATAGCGCCACCTGTAGGCACAGTGCCTCAGGTTTGGGGTTCTGAATAGAGAATGGTCTCTGAGACCATATTGCGAAGTTTCAAGTTTCTGGGCATTACGTTTTTTGCTGCACAAACACTTTAGGGCAGAGAAAAACAATAATGAGCACAAAAACAATAGGTGCAGACTGGCAGTCTAGTGCAATATTGCAAACTGCAAACTACTGTATTCATATTGCGAGGTCCAGGTGAGAGGCAACTCCGCGCTCGTCTGTACAATGGCTGCATAGTAAACGAACCTGGGAAAACGCTGTTGAAATATCACGCCCTCAGAAAGAGTTGCAGATTTCCAGGTCTTGTTTCATCAGCAGGAGTAAAAAAATGCCCTGACCACAAAGAACAATTTTTTGTTGTCAAATATTAATGTGTCTGCAATGAAGGTGATGCAACTCTGAATGAACAGGGATGAAGTTTTTTTTTTTTTTCTCTATGCTATTGATTTTCAGCTGTAAACTGATAAGGCCTAAAAGGTTTCCAACAAATTCACCTACCGGTATATCCCTGTCCCCCAGGGGTTTTCCTCATTAAATGTTTTTTGTTTACTATAATTTACACAAGGATGTCTTGGAAGAGGTAACTTAAACCCCAAGTCTTTCTCTTAACAGGGAATAGTGTATCTTCATAGGCAGTGCTCTGAAGTGTGCTATGCATAGAATTGGGTTGTTCTGCTAAAGTTTCTTCTCTGGCAACAAGACTTGTCAATATTGAGTGACATAGCTGTGCTAATTGACAGAATCCTTCATTCTGCTGTGCTCTGCTAACTGATGGATTAATTGATTCTGCCAGTTGTGTGCCACTTGGCTGCACAGTACAATTGCCTTGATCAAGCTACTCGTCCATCCATTGTTGATCGGGGTGGAGGTGTTTAGTAAAGTGATTGGCATCTGCTTAGAAAAGTATTCACACTGCTTCTTTTTTCCCCTTTCATTTTTTCCCAACAAATGAAGACACAAACAGAAACAGAGCCTTCTAACTCAGCTAACTCGAACACAGCCTGCTCACCGCAACCGTGTACACAGAGAGGGTCCATCGAGCTGCCTAGGCAAGTCCCGCCTCATGATTTTCAAGCCCCCCTGGCCCAAATAAAAGAGAATGAGGTGTAGAGTTTCTTGCACTCTTTAAGAGGGGGAACATTGCTCAGAGCTCAGCTCTGTTGGGATATTGTGCTCAGCCCAGGGCTCAATGAACGAAATGCTGAGAGGATAATAATATCAGTGTTGGAAAAACCGGCCTGGTCCCCGATGGGTTAGTCACCGCCTGAGTGAAGGGCCAAGGCTGTTTGGACTCCTCCTCTGGCTGTTGAGTGTATGTGTGTGTGTGTGTGTGTGTTTTGGCTCTGGTGATGTCATTGGACTCTCTCTCTCTGTATCTCTCTCACAGACTCACACAAACACACACACACACATAAACACACACACACACTCCCTGACATTGTCTCAATGCAGGCCCATATTCAACTACTTGTTCCTCTATTCTGATCAGATCTGATAGAATCATGGCAATTTCCAATGTTCAGCAGGGTTCCCAGTGGGTATATGAGTGGATGACTCATATGCCAGGGTGAGAGACCTATTAACCACATACTGGTTTGTGACTTGTATGCCAATGATATGAAAATGTAGAAAAGGCCATGAGCATATTGAACAAAGATATTTTTGAATCTACATTATTACCTACATTATTATCTACATTTTTACCTAGTAGGGTAGTGTTCGGAGAATGCCTTGGTTTTGTAAATATCTGGTTTATTATAACCTCTTGAAAAGGATATAGAAAAGGGAGTAAAATAATCACAACTAAAAAAAGTACAGACATAAGAGCCTGAAATGCCTGTAGTGCTACTTGTTTTTTAAACTGCTTAGATTTAGTTCAAAAATTGTCAATAGAAATGATGGCTTCAGCGAAAGTTCTACTAGGAAGACTCGTACAGTAGTGTATCCTTCCCATGCTTACACGGAGCCAATCTTAGCTGCCTACTTTCGGGAAAGCCCCGCAATCCGATCATTCACTCATTCAATCAGCGCTAGCCTATAGGAATTCAGTGGGCTCTTTAAATATGTACCACCTAACACTGCTTCTGCTCCTCAGTACGCTGACTTTGACGTCCCATTGCAGTCGTCTTTGTTACTCTGACCAAATTGCGAAAATTTCAACCTTACCTTGCCAATCTAGGGGCTGAACTCACGGACCACGTCTGTCGGTTCTCCTCTGCTCCACATCGAGTCGTCCGACTCGGACGAGGACGTCGTTCCTCCAACCCAGCCCAGGAGGAGCGTCAGGTCGATCCAGGCCATGTCCGACTGGGCCCGTTTCTCCGCTGTCGATATCACAGCGGCGTTGACTGAGGCGGGGATTCCCTTCAACGCCGGCCTGCAGAAGGGTGACCTCGTGCTTCTCGCACACAACGCCATCGGCAGTCCTGCTGTCCCAGTCGTAGCTGGTCCGTCGGGTCCCGCTCCTGCTTCCGCCGCTGATCCCGCGGCCGACCTGGAGGAGCCTGAGCGGCCTCCGAGGAAACACTGCGCCAAGGCCAGGCACGTCGCCCCGGCGCCACGTGGGCGGCCAGCTGCTGCTCGGCCCCCGGCCCCTCCTGCCCCGGCTGCCCCCGCCCCGGTCGCTCCGGCCACGCCTCAGCCCATCCTGGATGCTGTTCTCTCCCTCGCTGCTTCGGTGAGGGCCATCGATTCCAGGATTCAGGCGCTGGAGACCCGGCGCCCGGCTCCTTCATTGTCCTCGCCTCCCACAGCGCCTCCGGCTCTCGCCTCTCTCCAGTGGCCGGCCTCCCTCCTGGCCCCGAGCTGCAGCGCAGCTATTCCGCCTGCAGCGTCTGCCGCTGTTTCCCTCACCGCTCCGGCTGTGCCTGTCTTCAACCTGGCATCGGCTCTCCCCGCTCCTCCGCTGGGTAGGGGCTTCGTTGCTCCCTCTGCAACTCCGGCAAAACATCATTCAAGGTAAAGACGTTAATCTCGCTTCCTTGTTGTTGCCGTCTCCCGCTGTCGACCGTCGATGGCCGATTTTAATCAGCGTTATGGGGGTGCCCTGTTCTATCAATATCACAACTCGTTCTCCGCAAAGTCTGCTTCCTACATTTCCCTCTACAATTCCCGTTTAGACTGGTCCGTTGTCGACACGGAGCTGCTGGTCAGGCACTTCAGCGGTCAGCGATCGCTCAGCTGCAATATTTGTAGCTCCCACGGCCACTCGGTGTCCTCAGACAGTCTTAAGCGCACCATCCGTTCCGGCCACTGCCCAGGGTGACGGCGTAAGGGCTCCTCTCGATAGGCAGGGGCGGCCTGTTTCCTACTTTAACGGGCTCGCTATCTGCAACAATTTTAACGAGGGCGTCTGCTCCCATACTAACTGTCTTTTCTCCCATGTCTGTAGCCAGTGCAAGGACCCTCATCCAAAGTCCGTCTGCCCCCGTCGCGTAAGGCCGCCGCGGGGAGGAAAGGTGGTTTCTGCAAAGAAATTCTAGCATCTCACCCGTCCACACCTATTAATGTCGGTGACCAAGCGAGACCTTCTCTCTCTCTTGGGTCCTCTGAATTTTGCCATGCGCATCATTCCGCAGGGTCGGTCCTTTATTTCTCGCCTGTTAATTCTGGCCCACTCCGTTGTTACTTTATCCGATCCCGTCGACTCGACCTGGGTTGTCAGTCGGATCTTGGTTTCTGGTCTAAATTACTTACCGAATGGAACGGCATCTCATTTTTCTATAATGATCACTCTGATTCGTCTGTCTCTCTCGAGCTGTTAACGGATGGTCTGACGAATTTATGGCATTTGCCTCCGATGCTGCTTCGTCCGCCCTCTTCGAGCTGTATCCCATCGTGGTAGCCTGCGTACTCAGGGGTACCCATTGGTCAAGAAAGCGCATCACTTTCTTCTGTGACAATGAGGCAGTAGTGGCCATCGTAAACAAAGGTCGCTCTCGCAGCCCTAAAATAATGTCCCTTTTAAGGAGGCTCACCTGACAGTCTGTTATTCACAATTTCATCACAAATGCCATTCATGTCCCTTCTTGGTTTACTGCGTGGATCACCGCGGCCTCAAACTTGCGTCAATTCGCAAAACAGTCGCCGGATTACAATTCCACGCTAGGCTCCACGACCCCGGTTTCCCTAGTCTGTTCTCGAACCCACAAATACGCCTCCTCCTCAAAGGCATACAAAATTCTTCCCCGCGCTCCATTGACACTCGCCTCCCCATTACGGTGGATATTTTAAACCACATGGTGGCGGTGCTTAAACGCAGCTATCACTCAGAGTACGTTGATAGCCTGCTGGAGGCCGTCTTCCTATCGGCTTTCTATGGCTTCATGCGGTGCGGAGAATTCACTACAAATTCTCTGTACGACCCCACGCGTAATCTCTCTCTCTCTGATCTTTTTTTTTTCCCACTTACTTCACCATTTGTCTGAAATATTCTAAAACCGATACTTCTGGTTGTGGTACTACTATTTCAATTGCAAAAATAAACAATGTATCATGCCCGTTCACTTCTATGGTTCATTACCTTAAATTACGGCCTCACACTTCACCAGATTTTCCCCTATTTATCACACCAGACGGTCAAGCCATGACACGTGCTAGCTAATGTGCTGCTCAAATGGGTTACATGCTGCTATTCCGACATGCCGCTACTTAGACATTGGCGTCTAATTGTCGAAGTGGCGGCATTAACATTAATTTTCAGGCGTCCCACTACTGCAACATTTTTTTTTTTCATTGTCGGAGTAGCACTTGACCTTTTTTCAAACGTCCTGTCATTCCGACACGAGTTCATTAACAGTGCCATAGCCAGGATTTTTCAATGGAGTGGACTTCTGCGAAGTTTTTTATTCCAATATGGGCAGTATAGCCTAGGCCTACAGTAATCGTCTCAACTTTAAACAACACACGATTTCATCACAGCTCAGACGATTCATGGCAAAAAAACAATAAAAGGCTACATTGATAAATAGCAGGGGCATCGACAGGATTGGATTCTATAATAGCCTACGCACAAGAACTTTAACCGAATGAAACCGAAAGGTTAGTCGCGTCTTTAAGAGTGTGCCTCACACACACCAGCTCCGTTGAACATCAATGTTCAATACATATTTTTCATGTTTAAGAGCTAAAACAAGTTGATTAGAGAGTCACATCTAAATTATAGCCTATAGCGCGTGCATCTCAGAGGAAGAGATTTTGGAGAGAGAGAGATTTAACCTAGGTGATGATTATTTGTGTCTGGTGGTAATTAGACTTGAGTATAGATACCTACAAATTGTTTTGAATAAAACAAGATAAGACAACAAATGAAATGTGACCCTGCAAGGCGAAACCAGTCGTTTTGGTAAAATTTACAAAATTAAGTTATTGTACTCACACGAACGGCCATAAACTAAACTTTCCAATAATATGCATATCGAGGGTATTGCAAATAGTATTGGGTATTGGATAGTCGCCGACCCTCATTAGATGTGGCTATTTGGAGGTTAGGATAGCCTTAAAGAAACAAGGTTATCGCAGTTGCTGTGAGACATACGGCCCTTCTCCAGTCTCTCAAAATCAAAACACACCCAATTCACGTTTGGACTTTTCGATTATGTTTCTAAATGTTGGGACTGATGGACACTGAACTCTGGGGGTTATTTGAACTTTCGTTGTGAAGTGGTTTACTGTAAAAGGAGCGTCGGATATCCCGCCTGTCTTTGCACTAGGGGTGTAAATCTCTCATGTAAAAGACGATACGATTCACATCTAGATACATGGGCACGATTCGATACAAGAAAAGATACATGTTCATAAAAAACGATTCAGTAGGATTCGATGCGATGCGATTCGATGCAGTTCGATGCAGTTGAAGAATGAAAACCATTCTGAAAGATTTTTTATCATTTGCTTAAGGTGCACATTAATTTTATATCATCAATTATCATGGTCATGTCAATTAGGCAAATACAAATGTGTGAATATGATTATCTAAAATGAGGTTTGTATCATATACTATATTGAAATGAAAAAAAGAATAGTAATTTCAGCCAAACAAAGCAGCCAAATACAACATAAAAATAAATTTTTATAGACTTTATAGATTTTCTATAAAGGAGGGAATAGACCCCACCGGGGCTACAATGGGTTAGCAGCTCATTGTGGCAGTAGCCCAGGCTTCACTAAGCTATGGGCTGCACCCTACTAAGCTACAGTACGACATAATGAAAAAATACCCCTAGAGTCAGCGAGAGCAGGGGCGGAAGATGACTCACTTGTGATAGACATGGTTACTGACCCTGGAACGAATTTGATTACGAGTAAGAAAAACATGTTTGTGGAAGCCACTAGTTCAGAGAAAACTGAGAAAAAGCTGCAGATGTGTGTGTGTGGTTGGCAGAAGGTTACAAGTCTAAAGGGCCTGAAAATTCATCAAGGGAAAAAGAAGTGCTTGGTAGAGGGAACACAGGGTCCCCGCATTGATAGCTATTTCTTAAGAAGTGCATCAAGTCAGTCGGTTGAAGTCCAGCGACAGGAAGAAACCCACAGTTCGCAGGACATCAGTACCCCTGTTGTTGAGGTAAGTTCTAGCACTGAGGCAGAGAGAGAGGCCAGTCAGCCAAGGAGGGAGAAGATTAATGGTCATAGGCCTGGGGTTAGATGGCCAGGCGCAGCAGAATGTAGAATGTGGGAAGATGTTAATAGTGATTTGGTCAGTATCCTGGGTCAGCTCAAGGGGACGGCTGAAAGCAAATTAGAGAAAATGGGAGACATTATTTATAGCTATGGTAAGGAAAGATTTGGGACTATTGAGAGAAGGACAAAACGGCTACATGAGGTAGTTAAATCTAGGCGCCAGCAGGAGATAGATAAACTTATCAAGGAGAGGAGGCAGCTTAAGAAGCAGTGGAGAAAAGCTACAGATGATGAGAAGGAAGGTATTGACTGTCTACAGGCAGATGTGAGGGAGCGGTTAGTAGTGCTAAGAAGAGCTGAAAATATTAGGAAAAATAGGAAGAAGAAATCACGAGCCCGACTAGCATTCTATAAAGACCCATTTAAGTTTGTTAAGGCTTTATTCGTAATGCAGAAGAGTGGTAGTCTTTTGGAACCTAAGCAGAAGCTTGAGGAGTATTTAGAGGGAGTGCACAAAGATAGGGAGAGGTTCAGGGAGATGGTACTTCCTGCTGATATCCCACCTATTGGTGAATTAAGTAGCCAATGCGACGATAGTCCACCAAAGTGGAAAGAGGTGCAAGAAGTAATAAAACGTGCAAGGGCCTCTTCAGCCCCGGGACCTAATGGAGTGCCCTACCGGTTGTATAAGAGTGCACCAGATGTTTTAAGATTTTTATGGCAATTAATGAAGATAGTTTGGAAAAAGCAGAGTATTCCCAAGGCTTGGCGGAGGGCTGGGGGAATATTTATTCCCAAAGAAAAGGACGCAGTGGAGATTAATCAATTTAGGCCAATTAGTCTACTGAATGTTGAAGGGAAGGTTTTCTTTAGTGTGGTGGCACGGAGACTGACAAATTACCTTGAAAGGAATAAACTAATTGATACCACGGTGCAAAAAGCTGGAATTCCTGGCTTCTCCGGGTGTTTAGAGCATACCAGCATGATTCGGCACCAAATTCAATTAGCAAAGCGTGAGAAGAGAGACCTGCACGTTGTGTTCTTGGATTTGGCTAATGCTTTTGGGTCTGTGCCGCATAGTCTGTTGTGGGAGGCCTTTGATTATTTCAGAATCCCAGGTAGCATTAAAAGCCTAGTAAAAGCATACTTTCTGGATATTCAATTATGTTTTACTACAGCTGATTACACCACAGGTTGGCAACAACTTGAGATAGGAATCATGGCCGGATGTACCATCTCCCCACTTGCTTTTACAATGGAGGTCATTATTAGGGCCTCAAAATGGGTAGTGGGTGGGGAGAAGTTGCAGGGAGGGCCACGCCTCCCCCCGATTCGGGCTTTCATGGACGACATGACAACCTTGACGACAACCGTTCCATGTACCAACAGGTTGCTGGGTAAGTTAAATAGTAATCTGCAATGGGCCAGAATGAAGGTGAAACCAAGTAAGTCTAGGAGTCTCTCAATTATTAAAGGGAAGGTAACAGATAAGAAGTTTGCTATAAATAAGGAGGTGATTCCCACAGTTCTGGAGAAACCAGTGAAGAGCCTGGGAAGGTGGTATGATGCAAGCCTTAGTGATAAATCACAGGTTGAAGACTTGAGACAGGTCACTAGGCAAGGTATTGCAAAAATTGACAAGTCGGGGCTGCCAGGTAAGCTCAAGCTGTGGTGTTTGCAGTTTGGTTTGTTGCCTCGGCTAATGTGGCCATTGACAGTTTATGAAGTTCCTCTGTCAAAGGTAGAGAGGTTGGAAAAAATGATCAACTCCTTTGTCAGAAAATGGCTCGGAGTCCCACGCTGCTTAAGCAGTGTAGCCTTGTATGGGAAGGGTATTGTAGAGTTGCCAATATCTAGTCTGACAGAGGAATTTAAGTGTGCTAAGGCTAGATTGGAATTGACTCTTACTCAGTCCAAGGACCCAGTGGTGAGGAAAGTTGCACCCTCAGTTAATGCAGGGAGGAAGTGGAACCCAGAGCAGGCAGTTAAGCAAGCTCAATCAGCATTGAAGCATAGAGATATAATGGGCCATGTGCAGCACGGGCGGGGGGGTCTAGGGGTGGGTGCAAGTAAACCCTTGTGGAGTAAGGCTTCTGCAGGAGAAAAGAGGAAAATGGTAGTGGAGGAAATGCATAGACAGGAGGAGGCTGTAAGATGTACTAAGGCAGTGTCGCAGGCAAAACAAGGGCAGTGGGTGAACTGGGAAGGGGTGGAAAAAAGACAGATTAAATGGAAAGATCTATGGGGCATGGAAGCTGGTAAGATCAGATTTCTGTTAGGTGCTACATATGATGTGCTCCCATCTCCCAAGAATTTAAGTCAATGGTTTGGTGAGGATGATAAATGCATACTTTGCTCGTGTGTGGGCAGTCTCCACCATATCCTATCAGGATGCAAGGTAAGTCTCACCCAGGGGCGGTATACGTGGCGTCATAACCAGGTATTGAAATGTGTGGCAGCGGCAATAGAGGATAAAAGAAGAGAAGTCAATTCATTAGCAGCTAGTAAAGGGGTAAGGCAAATTAACTTTGTACGTCAGGGGGATAAACCTTGTTCCGCGAAGGCCAGGTGTAAAACCGGCCAGTTGAAAAATGGGGCGGGCTGGGAAATGAAGGTTGATCTTGGCCAGCAGATGGCGGTACCTCCACATATAGTGAGTACTAAGCTACGTCCTGACGTAATTCTATGGTCGGATTCAGAGAAGATAGTTTACTTCATTGAACTCACTGTTCCTTGGGAAGACAGAGTGGAAGTGGCCAAAGAGCTGAAGAGAGCTAAATATACTGAAATAGCAGAGGAGGCAGCTAAGCGAGGTTGGAGTGCACGATTAAGGGCTATTGAAATCGGTGCACGTGGGTTTGTGGCCAGATCTGCTATTGGCTTGCTGTCTGAATTGGGCATTTGTGGTCGAAGTCTAAGGCAGGCGGTTAGTAACATGTCCTTAGCAGCAGAACGGGCAAGCGAATGGTTGTGGGTAAGGAGAAGTTACCCTTCCTGGGGCGCAAGCTAAGGTAAGCTAACTGGCTCATTTGTTTTGGTCGTGGGTAAGGAGAAGTTACCCTTCCTGGGGCGCAAGCTAAGGTAAGCTAACTGGCTCATTTGTTTTGGTGGTGGGTAAGGAGAAGTTACCCTTCCTGGGGCGCAAGCTAAGGTAAGCTAACTGTCTCATTTGTTTTGTGTTTGTGATGGACTGTGCCTAGGTTGATGGTACTTGGCTAAGGTTCTTTATGGTTTATGGTTCAGTCCACATCAACGGGACGGACCGACCTAGCCAACTTAGACCATGCCTAGGTTGGTTAAGGGTATTTGGATGCTTGTTGTGGTAATATGGGGCAGCATGGGGCGTAAGCTAACTGCTAACTGCTGGCTAATTTGTTTTGTGTTTGGGATGGGGCCTAAGATAATGGGCTAAGCTAACTGGCTAATTTGTTTTGTGTTTGTGATGGGCTGTGCCTAGGGTGATGGTACTTGGCTAAGGTTCTTTATGGTTTATGGTTCAGTCCACATCAACGGGACGGACCGACCTAGCCAACTTAGACCATGCCTGGGCTGGTTAAGAGTATTTTGAGTATTGGATATTTCAATGTGGTAATATCGTGGCAGCATGGAGGGGAGTGTCTCCAGAACGCTGGTTTCACTGTTAAGCCTTCATGAGGTGTCGTGGGCCTAACTTAACGAAACATCGGTGAATGAGGGTGCCCACTTGATAACCCCAATGACATGCCGCATACTATATAGGCTACTGCTGTTGGATAGGCCATTTGCATTGTGCTTGTGACCATTTGTTGGCGGATTTGTGGGTAGTGTGCTTTTTAAAGTTAAACTTGAGCAGGGGCTTCTGAATGTGTTTTTACCTTGGATTTTGGCACAAGGGATTTTAACATCTAATCCTGTGTATTAATGTAATGCTAGAGTTATATCTGATTGTTTTCAAGGAGCTGTAGCCTATTGTTGAGGTAAGACAATACCAAAATAAAATCAAGTCTGAGTGAATATGAGCAAAATAATAATAATTTGTAGCCTACATCGTTTTAGCAGCAAGGGTCAAATTATTCTTTAACTTTAAGGAAATCCCTTCATCAAACGTAAGGCTACTCTACAGACTATCGTTGCCGTTTAGGAATGCTATAGTAAGTGTTTAATTTCGCGCTAGATTTTGACAAACAAAAGAGTAAAAACTGTCAAACACCGACAGAGTGCGAGTTGTCACGTGCTTAAGTTGCAGTAGATGTATGGGTAACGCTTTAGAATAACATGTGCTTATTAGCTATTAACAGTGCATAATAAGCAGTTAACAATTCATTACTAACAGTTAGTTAACTGTTGTTATCCTTTAATAACATTAACTAACTGTTAACATACAGCTTGTAAGTGTTAATAAGCAGCCTTTTAGGTTACTTACAAGCATATTTGTTAACAGTTGTAAGTGTTAACAAGCAGCTTGTTAATGCTTGTTAATGGTGTATAAGACAAAAAGGTGGATAACTAATACGCTTATAAGACCTTTCTTACCTATTTGTAGTAAATTTTGCAGCCCCCCAATCTAAAGCGAGGACCATGTAGCCTATAGTTCCACAAGCCCAACCTTCTATCTCTCTATACAGCTTGGTTTAGCTGTGAGAAATGCACCTTTAAAATGGTTGCAGTGAGCAGGAATCGAACCCCGGTGTCCTGCATCAAAGAGTGCATCGCTACTTATTGAGCTACACTACTTGTCTTGTACAGCTGATGAAATTGTTTATTTTGATTCTATATTCCGAAGTGCTATATCACACTAGCTATGCTTTTTATAAATATGTTTCTGATGGAAAAGTGGTGTTTAATTAATGCAGAAACAGACCATGAATGTTCGCCTCTGTTCAAGGCAAACTGAAACATGTTTCAAATCGATCACGAACGTTCGCCTATGTTTGCAACTTTAAACCAGAGCTTTGAACGCACCCACTTATCGTCTTTAAGCCTCGGTTGCTAGGTAACCAAACTATATACAAAGCTGGCATATCTTTAGACTGCTGACAAACTGACAAACTGTTTTATGCGTTCACTGAACAAAGATTATGGAAATTAAACACCACTTTTCCATCAGAAACATATTTCTAAAAAGCATAGCTAGTATGATATAGAACATCGGAATATTTTCCATCAGTCAATTAGGAACAGTAGTGTAGCTCAATAAGTAGCAATGTAATCTTTGACGCGGGAGACCGGGGTTCAATTCCTGCTCACTGCAAAAATGTTGAAGGTGTATTTCTCACAGCTAAACCAAGCTAGATAGAGAGATACAGTATAGAGAGATAGAAGGTTGGGCTTGTGGAACTTTAGGCTACATGGTCCTCGCTTTAGATTGGGGGGCTGCAAAATTTACTACAAATAGGTAAGAAAGGTCTTATAAGCGTATTAGTTATCCACCTCTTTGTCTTATACACCATTAACAAGCATTAACAAGCTGCTTGTTAACACTTACAACTGTTAACAAATATGCTTGTAAGTAACTTAAAAGGCTGCTTATTATCACTTACAAGCTGCATGTTAACAGTTAGTTAATGTTATTAAAGGATAACAACAGTTAACTAACTGTTAGTAATGAATTGTTAACTGCTTATTATGCACTGTTAATACCTAATAAGCACATGTTATTCTAAAGCGTTACCGATGTATGGGTAATGAAGTTCTTTGACTACTTTGGGCAATGAGTGTAGCCCAAAACGAACTTCATTACCCACAAATCCGTGCCACGTGTAGTTTCAAAACAGGAAGTGGGATGAACGCGCTGCTTGCAATGTAAATCAGAGTCTAAGCGAGCAGAAAAGGTTATGAACCGATTTGTAACAAGTAAATCGATATAACGACCGGTTCATTTCAGTTTTATTCCGATACGGGGCTTCACATATCGATGTAGCGGTATCTTACACGTTAAAAACGGATACCGATACGTATCGGTTAATCTTTACACCCCTACTTTGCACAATTATAGCCATGATAATGCATGCGCTAGCCTAGAGTCGAGAGAAAGAAGACTAAATAAATATGCAGACATGTTATGTGCAATTCAACAACTGCACGCATGACATATAAAAGATATATTCCTAGCCTACATTATTGTGTAGTAAATTGCGTTTATCCAACCTGCTGGCAAGCCAAAATGCGTTGCACATGGCTTTATCATTGTCCTCTAAAATGCAATATAAGCAACTTGAATATATCGCACACCCAGTTTGAACACCCTGATGGACACTGAACTCTGGGGGTTATTTGAATGTTCACTGAAGTGGTTTAGGCTACTGGAGCAAGAATTCCGCCCGTCTTTGCGCAATTGGCCATTGATTGACGGCCATTAATGAATTAATATAGGTGGCCTGCACGCACAGAGTTTGTTTGATGCATGGAGTTTCCGACCGTTTTCCCCTGAGAGCTTAGAGAATAAAATGAGGAGAGCTACCTGTGTTTTACATATAATGTGTAACATTTATTCACATGGCCAGTTCAAAATCACGTAAGGTTTTGACTGAAATGTGTGCCGATATAAATTATTGGGAAAAACATTGTTTGGAGTGGATGGCGGGTGGATTGTTGATGTAGCTGCAGGTGCAGATGACCCCAAAAAGGGCTGTCCACGTCATCCATCAAAACGATAGGAAGGTGGTCATCCGACGCCTACACATCATACATCAGACTAACACCTCATGATGTTTTCGATGCTCAGAAGTTGCTTCATTACCTTCACAAATCCTGGTGGCGGTGGTTAAATTCTGGCATTCGCCTGCACTAATCGCTGTAACATATCGGGGCCCAGCACGCCGGTAGCTCGTGGTGATTTAGTCTCATTTCGCCCTTTTTCACTGGTTGCCCAGCTCGTTCGACGCTTATGGTTCAGGTCACTACTCGCCGGTTGCCCGGCTCATGATGCTCGTCTAGGTTGCCCTAGACGCTGGTTGCCCAGTTTGGTCCAGGTTGCCCTGGATGCCGGTTGCCCGGCCATCACTTGGTCTAGGTTGCCCTAGACACTGGTTACCCAGCTCACTGTCCAGGTTGCCTTGGACGCCGGTTGCCCGGCTTGTGACGCTCGTCTAGGTTGCCCTAGACGCTGGTTGCCCAGTTCGGTCCAGGTGGCCCTGGATGCCGGTTGCCCGGCCGTCTCGTCTGTCTAGGTTGCCCTAGACGCTGATTGCCCTGCTCATGGTTCAGGTCGCGCCCTACGCCGGTTGCCCGGCTCGTGATGCTCGTCTAGGTTGCCCTAGACGCTGGTTGCCCAGCTAATGGTCCAGGTTGCCTTGGACGCCGGTAGCCCGGCACGTCTCGTGGTCTAGGTTGCCCTAGACGCTGGTTGCCCAGCTCGCATAAGCACTAAAGTCCAGGTTGCTCTGGATGCCGGTGGCCTGGCTCTACTGGATGTACTAGTTTGCTAGTCACTGGGCGCCCTGATCGTGAAGTGCTTATGGTCCAGGTTGCCCTGGACGCCGGTTGCCCGGCCGCCGCATTGGTCTAGGTTGCCCTAGACGCTGGTTGCCCAGCTCGTCAAGCTTCTAAATCCTACCAAAGCGAAAGCATGCTGCGGGCCCCACTACAACCCTGGGTTTATGGTTAACACCTAGCTACTTTAAAATTCTGTCGGCGTCCTGGCACAACTGAATCACCCCGACCCAGTCATGCCGTTTAGTTCATCTTGCATGTTTACTAATGTCTCTGCTCCTCTCAGAACCAGGTTACTGAGTCACCGCCCTGGCGGTCATCACTCATCCTTTTGGGGGTAGGCTCCCCGCCCCTGCCTTCATCCATCGGCAGGAGACGAGATCCGCTCATCGCTGGACGGATCCGAGACGGGGCCTACGCCAAAGACTGTTACCTATTCAGGACTCTTTATCATGCTTGTATCCAAGCCGTTCCTTTACTAATTAAATTGTTAACTGATTCTATTCTGTCTACTGAGTCTTTCTGGTAGAAATAGGAATGATATGTGAAAAGTGTACCCTAACAATGAGGAACATCATTTTTTCAAGTAATGTCCCGGAGCATTTTCATTTTTTGTCAACAAAGGCAACTTATATGTCATTGTCTACTGCTGACCTATAGTAAAAGCCTACCTTTATAGTGTCATATTTTATGTGTTGTGTGAGAATCTTCTCAATGTTTTTCATAGTTCCGGTTTGTGGGTTGACCTGATTTGTGGGGTCATTACAACACTGAAGCCGGATAGTGTGTCATTAATTTATTTTCTTATAGTAAAACAGGGGCAAATGATAGGCCTGAAGGAGAGAATGGAAACAAACAGAGATCATCTAGTTTTAACCTTTGCTCTCTTTTATATATAGAGAATAAGAATAAGAGAATTTATAGCATATTGGTGTTTGTGGAAATCCTGCAGGACACATGTGACCAGAGGCTGTCATGAGTCTGCTCCCTGCTCCACTAATTGGATATTATTCCACCTCACTCTGCCTGTTGCCACACCCCCCTCACACTCATGCTCACACTCTAACCTATCAGGAAGCTCACCTGTTCATTGCTCCTAATCACTGCCACCTGCACATTGTTACCAGCTGCTGTGTGTGTGTGTGTGTGTGTGTGTACTTAAGGCACAGGTCTCCAGACATTCAGTGTCAGTTCGTCTGCGATTCAGCGTGTTCCTGTTCGTTGGCCTTCCTCAACTGATCTCCGTGCTTATTCCTACCTGTTTGACCCGACCTGTTCAACCGTACAACGACCATCTTCCCGCTCCTGGTAACCAGACCTGTTTTTTTACTGTTTTCAAGATTTCTGTATCTTCGCTTCTGTGCCTCTACCCCTCTCAGAACACTCTGCCTGTGCCTGCCAGCCCCAGCCCCAGCCTGTGCCGGTGTCTGCTGCTGCTCGCTCCACTCAGCACAGACCCCACTCCAGCCACTGGGGTCTCTCACTCCACTCAGCCTCTCACAGACCCCACTCCAGCCACTGGATTCACTGCCTCCACTCTGACTCTCACTCTCCACTTCCCCTTTCCCCTTATTTAATAAAGATAACCTTCTGGTGTTCGTGAAACGCATCTGGTTCTCCTGTCTCGTACCTGACAGAGGCGCCTGCAGGAATGAATGCTATGGTACGCACACCACCTACAGAACCCCCCCTCACCCACGCAACGAAACTTTCAAATAATTTCAGATAATATTTGTTTTCCGGTTAGGTTCGTGCATTGGTCAGCTAAAAAGTAGCCTAGTACTAACATCCACATGCAATATCTTTACAACAACCCCTAACAACGAGCTTTTCGTTGTTTTAAAAAACATGTTATATCCATGATGAGTCTATATTAACGTATAACACTGTGTGCTGATAACCAGCATAGATAGTAAAAGAAAACAACAAGTAGCCTAACCTACATCTTCTGTAGCGTGTGTGCGTATTCTCTCTCCTGCTCAAACAAAAGGTGCATATAGTTCTGCATTAAGTTGATTTTGATAACGTTTTTACAAACTATACTTTACAGAAAATTGTAAATAGCCTACTGTCATGGAGTTAATGGGATACTATGCGGAGTTGGTTACGGTTGGCCAATTTGGTGTGAATACACACACACACAGGGGAAATTCTCTCTTGCTGAGTAGCCTGATGGTACGCACAGTGCGTACGGCTGTACACATGCAGGCGCAACTGCGTGTGACTGATGATATGATCAGATGACAATGAGGGGTAGAGAAAAGGAGAAATAGAAATGAAGGTATAAGATGGAAGAAAAAGACAGAAGTAGCATCTCCTTTAGCATCTCCTGATGTTAGCATGCAAATCAACTAGCACCAGTTGGGCTCGCTTGTAATTCCACTCTGTACTATGTGTGGCGCTGTAGTAGATACAGTGCAAGTCAAAGGCAGAGCACCATTTGGCTGCATTCATGGCAACTCAAAGCCTACAGAATACCACATACTGTAGCTACTTTAAAAACACACACAGATATAGATAGGAAAGAAAGAAAAAAAAGAAAGAGAGAGAGAGAGAGACATGGACAGGATTCTTCATGAGTCTCTGAAAACTCCAGAGGTGATTAAATCAAAAGGCTCATTTGTTTAAGACAGATCAACCAGTATTTGCCCTTTAAAGTTAAATTCAAACTCCACAAGACCTACAATAAGTGAAATTATGTTTTTTTTGTCTCTCCCATCTAAAGGCCTGTCTAATTTCAGCTCGTTCTCCTAATAAAATCTCTTTGAAGCCGCCTTCTCTTCTTTAATAAGGACACATGCTCTCAACATTCATTCAGCTGGCACATCAACCTCTTTCTCTCTCCTCCCCAACACACAAACTCTTACTATTTATTTCATTCTCTCTTTTTCCGCCTTCTGTTTTTATTTCTGTTGACATAGCATTGCTTAGTTCCCGTATTTTATATGAGCTAATTGGCCCAGGTGGATTCATTTGCTGCTAGATTCTCTCTCTCTCTCTCTCTCTCTCTCTCTCTCTCTCTCTCTCTCTCTCTCTTCCTTTGTTTTATCTCCTCTCTATTGTTATATAACTTACATAGTTTATTTTCCATACTATTAACATTCTGTGGAACATTATAGAGCAAGGCTTAGGGTCATGGAAGTTAAGTCTATAAAAAAACAGCATTTGGTTCAACAGCGATTCTTTGCATAACCTGTAGGGATCTCATACACAAAGCATGATAAACTAGATGTACTGCATAGCGGTACAAAATATGACCGCCGCTCAGTCCTGTACATACATTCCACAAAAATAAATCACATTAATCATTTGACTCCATCTTCTACTCCATCCCCCACTAGAAACTTTTGTGTATGCTTGTTTGGCATGTGTGTGTGCGGGCCGCACAGAAAGTATCCTACTGGCGCTGCAAAGGTGAATAGATTTGTAGCACTTGCCAAAAAAATTGTAGCATTGTTATAAAACCTTTAAAATCTCTAAACAATCACAAGTAGGGCAGTTCATCACAGGCCATCTATTGCAACTGGACTGATGAAAGGTACACCTGTAGGCTACATTGTATTTGGGAAAAGCATAAGGTAGCAGCATAATGTATTTATTTATTATTAAACAAAAAAATCCCTGTCAGATCTGTCAGAAATCCCTGTCAGTTTTCAACATCTATCAAGAAGAGACGTCATTTCATGAATTTTTATGAATGTTTCTTCTTCTACATATGCAAGAGTTTAGTCATCTAGTTCATATGATATTCAACTTTATTGTCAATGCACAAATTAAATACCAGTAGTCTAAAACAAAATGCAGTTTTACCCAGTGGTGCAAATAACTGACATGTCCAAAAGGGCCTTCATGAAATGCGTCGCTAGACTGTTCATACACATTTTAAACGGGCCAAGTTGAAGAGCTGCTGTCCGTTATTGTTCGTGCAAATATAGGCTGATTCATGTCCCCCATTTTGCAACTGTGTGGTCCATGGTTAGTCTGGCTTTCACCAGACCAAGCTCAATCTTTTAAGAAATCGCCGGCAGATCAGGCTGGGTTCACCCAGCCTAGTCCAGGCGCCCGATAGAAATATTGTTTAATTTTGCGATTGAGATATCCACGCACTGGTGCCCCCTCTGCAACGTTCGCCTCCCGGTTTCAGAGCTATTCTAAATGCAAAAATGCACAGAGGGAGTTATTACAAAACCGTGACTGTTAACAAACTATAAGCTATATAAGGTAGGACCTATGCTAGGCCTTACACAACATACATTGTCACTAGGCTACGCTGACCCAAATAAAATCTCCTTTGGGAACCAATGGCTTACAGTATCAAGCGGACTTAAGCTGCCACCTCTTGGCGAAAAGTTAATAGTTTTGCATATCAGTAGTAATACATTTCACACAGCTGCGTGAATCACGGAAAGCACGAATGAAGTGGACACTTCTAAATGGGACTGTACAGTAGCTGAAGGTCTGTGGCTAAAGCAGCCATAATGAAACTGTTATCATTGTTTGGATACTTCACACATACGTGCTTTTTAATCGCATAGACTACAACTACCAAGCTGGAATCAAAGCACACCCTAAACACGCACTTCGAACAAACAAAAAGCGTCTCAGTATAGCCATAGGCAAAACTGTATCGGACTGGTGTAACGTTGGCACTAAATCATCCATCGCAAATAATGATTTTTGTAACACGTGAAACAAATATGTGTAGGTACAGCCCTGCCTTGGATACATCTCTCAACGTGCGCTCTAAAATATTTGGTTTAAATGGAGATGTAGATCATCACGGGCGCGTTAATAAATCTACATTACCGCGAGTTGACACAAATTATTCACTTTTTTTTTTATTTCACAAATGTATGTAGTTTCAGTCCTAGTTACTTTACTTTGAGCCATGCTCTTCCTTACTTGAATTACTTTGAAAATAGAGGATTAAGGCTAAGTTTATACAGTACGGTGACGATGAAAAGAGAAGACGCAGAAGTGGCGTCTCGTCTTCATTTTTTTATTCGCGTTTAGACGAGCATTCTCAGGGGGAAATCTTTGTTTATATGAAGACGCAAGAGTATGTGATATTCGATTGGATATGCATTCCAGACCGCTGGGTGGTGGTGTGATAGAATCCCCGTTACGTCACGCGCAGACATTCTAATTTGACAGTTTAGCCAGAGAGGTAATCAAGGATCTTTGGTTTAGCCGTTTAGACGGAGACGCAACCCGGGTCGTCTTCCAAACTCTACACTCTGGAAGGAGTCTTCAGATTTTTGCGTCTTTGAATGAACGTTGACTCAGATGCTTTGAGCAGAATGCATCATAGACAGGTTATCTTTCAGATATATATTTTCCATAAGAAAACCATCATGTTAGCGAACGTGTTGTGGCTAACTCACTTAGCTCCTGCTAGTAGCCTAGGTTATGGTCAGAAGAGAATCAGATGACAGTCGAAAGATAGAATTAGTGCTGTTATCAATTTGCTTGGTAGCCTATAACCGCATTTATGGTTTTCTACAAATACATCAATAATCAAATTGGCCTCCATCACTCAACCAATGCTAAAGGTAGCATAACATTATTTTACCTACAGTACGTCCTAGGATATAACTTGTATAAGATTAACGTAGCCTACCTGCAGTAAAAACCAAGCATGTCTGATAATCATTCTCAGATTTATTTCGGCTTCAAGAAGAAATGGGAATTACATTTCATGTGGAAATCATCCTACCCTTATTAGACGTTGTCTGCGGTAAACTACAGTGTTGTCCTTGTAGGAAGCCATAGATATATATACTGACATCTAAAGGCCAATGAGTGTACAGTCACTAAATGTACACATAACTTAATTTTTAATTTCAGCTGCTGTGGCACCTGATGGAATCCACTATATTGAAATCTCCTGGCTTCTTCTTATAACCTTTTCTTTTTACCTTTTCAAGAATGAATGCGACTCTAACCGCTTAACGTACAGACATGTTGAAATAACCGTTCTGAAGGTCTGGAGTGGGGCAAGAGAGTTGTTATTTCAGATTTTTTAAAAAGTTTATACTTTTTGAGAAATAGGGGATTAAAAATGTTAAAAAGCTAATTTTCCCCCCAGACTTGAATGCCTGTGATGTCATAATGGCCTAAAGCCAGCAGCGCTCGTTAAGCTCCCAGTGTAGTGCCCGGGCTAATCAGAACACTGGCACAGGTGTCACCTGTGAATCCAACTGTCTCAGCTTCCAATGCATACAATGTGGCGCTCCCCAAAACTACACATCCTGTTTAAGTGTTTCCCGTGTGTCAAAATAAAAGTCACAGCCATATCTCATGCTTTGCGCATTATATCTCTAGAACGGCTTGACGCATATGCTTCAAATTTGGTACAAGTGTTTGTATGGACTAAAAGATGAAGTGAGTTGATGTTGGAGGTCAAAACACCTTGAGTGATCTCAAGAACGGCTTGACACACAAGGTTTTTTGGTACGAGGGTTTGTATGAACTCAAAGATTAAGTGATTCAATGTTTTTTTTTTCAGGAATCTCCCCACCAACATTAAGCCAGCAGCTTTCCATCTACTATTGTAATTCCTCTGGAAGTTAGGTATGTTGTGGTTATTGGCATAATTGATCTGGATCTTATGCTCATGTTGCCTTTAAATACAATTAGATGGGTTTCTATTTAGCTGATTCGTGTATGTTATACTGCACTAAATACTGCACTGCTATGTACCAGCTGGCTACTGTTACATGCGTATAATCATTAAGATTTGGATAAAGAAATGCACGTCTGTGTGCATCTCCATCCACTGTTATTAAAATTAAAAATGTAGTCAGTTCTGAACAGCTGTGGGATCAAAACCTAGTGTCATCAGTGCAAAGTTTAGGGAAACTTAGGTAGAAATGCAACAAATCCAAAACCTTTAAATCAGTTTTAATTGCATTATGCTTATGATGACTTATTATACAAACCCACCCCTGTATGTATGCAAACTTCAAGTTTCTCCACTGAGGATTTCTTATTAGAATGGACAAAATGTGCCTTCAAAAATTGAATGGAAACCCAGCTTGTGGTATGGCTGACAAATGGAGACCCATAGATTTTCATGTAACCCCAACCAGGATAGTGAAAGTGAGACAGATGAGAGAGATACTGTTCCCTACATCAATGGCAGAGGTCCAACTTCACATTGGCAAACAGTATAACTTGGCAAATGAGTCAGTGCAACGCTGTGTGTGATAGACTTTTATTTTGAAAAGCCTTTTTTCTTTTGTTTCTCTTTGGGGAGACAAACTTAAACTTTTGTTTCATATGCGGCATATTGTGTGAAATGTTCCACCCACAGCCTCAGTGGGATCTTATTTGTTCAAAAAGCTCATCATTAATTAATTCAGTGATGAAAATCAATAGAGCAAACAGACAGACTGACACAGACCATAGCCTTGTGCTTGCCTGCAGCAAAGAAATCAGAATTAAATGCTAACAAAGTTTTGTCTAATTTTCATGAGAAGTTATTTTAAAAAAGTGAGTGTTTCTGATATCAATTTGATATCAAACTATGATGGTAGAGTTGAAAGTGTCTTTACATTTTAAAAAATTATACCTGAAAAAAAAGTATACCTGAGGATGTTTACAGTGCTTAACACATTATAATTGTGTGGTTGGCCTTGGTATTAAAAGAAACTTATGAATACTTTATTGTAGAGGGCAGGTATTTTGGTTTTCCAACATCCAACTTTAAATTTAAAATGTGAATAAATACTTTTTTTTTTTTTGCAAATATATGCACATTTTCGGACAAAAGTTTTTCAATTTTCCAAACAATTTAAGAGCTATTAAACTAGTAAACTTTGTTTATTTGAAAGGTCTTCAACATAAAATTATGCCCCCATATTTATTTTTAATTTCATTTTAAATTCTATATTTAATATTTTTCACAGTATTAATTTGCTCGGACGTCTGTGTCACCTAAAATTTTGAGGGTTTGAGATGACAAAACATAAAATATATATAATTTGTATGATGAACAGAAAATATGTTCAAATTTTACAGGTTTTATAGAATAAAATGATGCTTGTTATGAATCATTTAAAATTATTTTAAACCAAGTAATGGACTCGGACACCGAAATCTGCATGTCATGTCATTGACCCATAAATGTATTTAAAAGACATGCTGCTCTTGAAAGATTAAAGGTGCAGAAAGCAATGTTGTCAAGAGTAGTACATTTGAAGATACTTTTTCACATGTGAGTAAATCAATTAAGGTGGTCCATGGTAGTCAATTCACCTTGAAACTTATACTTGCATGGCCTATTATTAACCTAGCTTGTCACAATAAAAATAAAATGAATAAATGACAGTGATAGATAGCTTCATACATTGCTTTTAATAGATCTTTTGATGTTTCATGGGGTTCACTTAAATCAGAAATGTGCTAAATGTAACGGTAAAAAAATACCAGTATTGCCAGTATGTATACAATGAAAGATGGTAAGACTGGACAAATATAGATTGGACTCCTGCTTTTCTCTGTTTGCAATGAAGATACAGATAAAGCTATAGATAGCAACTCAAGTGTAATAGACAGATTAAATGTGGATTCTGGATCATAGAAATTTACACTGACTAATTTGAGCTGATGAATCAGTGTTTAGTGAATAGATTGCATATCACGTAAGAGTAGCAAACTAAAGCCCATAGATTATCAATGCCTTGATTGATACCAAAATCATTTATGCCATTGCATTTGTTGCCAGTCAGGCACAGTCAGATGGGCAGAAAAGGAAGGCATATTTATATTCTTCTTACTATGCCAAAAACAGTTCATTTTCAACAGAAACCTTTAGTTAAAGTAGGGACACTTGTTTCCCTAACAAGATGTGATAACAAGCCGAGCTGAAAGCATTTGGACATTGGATCCCACAGAAGAAAGTGACAAATGAGGGACCTAGTGAAATTTGGAGATTTAATAAAAGGCCCCTCTGCACCTTTACACCCAATGACCTTGAAGCTGTGTGTGTTCATTCATTCTCCCAAAGCTGGAAGAAAATAAAAAATTAGAAAATGTTATGAAATTATGTTTGGATGTTGTTGTTGTTGTTTTTTTCTTTCTCATTTATTTTCAAATACACCACCTGGTGCTGGAGCCAGCCTTGCGTGGACGGCGAAGCGGCTTGAGGGTCGGCAGCATGCAGAGCTTGGCACAGTCTGCCACAAGCAGAAGTACCACGTGGCATGTGCCACACTTTTTCACTCCACCGCCCATGCTAATCGGTTTGAGGCTCCTCATGTGCTGGACATGCTGGACACATTAGCGGTACATGACCGTGGATCCAGAAGTGTGCTTACTGGATAATGCAGCAAACTGGAGTGTTGGTCGCTAAGCCTATTCTTTTATGGTGTGGTGACTTCGACTAAGAAAACAGTGAAAAAAACCACATTGTTGATGACTATGAAGACATTTGGGAAGTTTAAGAGATTTTTTCTAAAAACATCATATTTTTGGGACTGCTAAATCTTACATTTGGGAAAGAGGAAATTATTGAGTTGAATGTCCCTTAACATCCATTTAATTAGGATTTAAGAAAACAAGAAAGTTAGGGATTGCAATCAGGATAATTGTTTGTGAAGCATGTTGAAATACTTCATTGTCTCTAATATTCACAAAAGCAACATCAGTGTTTGTTATTCATGGAATATTTATGCTAGTCAAAGTATGTTGACTACAATAGCCCAACATTAGCAATATTTGCAAACCAAATTATTCCCTTAAAAAAATGCCCTAATAAAAGGTTATCCTTTCAATACATCTGCTAATAGTGTCCATTTGCATTCTCCTCATGCATTGATCAACAAGCCCTTAATAAATGAAAATTACCAAATTAAAAGTACAGGCTAGTGAATATGCACCCTTTATAGAAAAGTTACCTGTTAAATAATATATGCAGCTTTGGGTTTGCTGTCAACATGGCCTAAATTAAGTTAGCACTTTAACATTGGGTGGCACATATTTTAATTATTTAATTATCATAGAAAAAAGATTATAAACTGAAGACATGAAGTCAGCGCATTTGCTGTGTACACCTACTGTGCCATGCTGCAGGAGCCTGTGTGTGTGTGCCACAGCAGTATAGATACACAGCTTGAACATACATGCACCATGCAGAGGACGTGCTTGTGCTCCAACATCAACAATTATGCCGGGTCCACAGGTGTGCGTGCACGTGAGCAGAAGGGCCTTTTTAAAAATTCAAAGCCAACAGTATTTTCCTGTCCACTGTTTCTGTCAAAGTCACATGTGAACGTTATATGTCATAAGGAGCACCAGTGCTGCAGGCTCAACTCGTAGACACAGCGAGAGACACCAGACATCCTGAGATGAGCTCTGATACATGCCTTCTCATGTCGCCTGTCAAACATATAAGCTTTATTGTTCTGCCAGACTCAGGCGAGTGTTTCTGCAGACTGCTTCAATATTACCTTTAATTATTCCCTTATAAAATGAATTAATGGGTGTATTAGATGATAGCCTTAGGGCTGTGATTAGAGCGTGTGCTGGAGAAGGGGGAACGAGCTGGCTTTGTTCTATCGGCGCCAGCACCAGCTCTCTGTACTATGCCTTCAAAGCTCATTGCACTGACATAGAGAGGCAGACGCTAATGAGTCATGCTATGTGTGTGTGTGTGTGTGTGTGTGTGTGTGTGTGTGTGTGTGCACGCGCGCATATAGGTACACATATTTGCATGAGATTGGGTTGACAGGCATGTATTTGTGTTGGTTTGTGTTTGCATATGTGCAGATTTTTAAGGTTTGTGTTTGAATATGTGAGGGTGTGTGTTTGTGTGTTTGTGTGTGTGAATGTGTGTGTGTGTGTTTGTACTGTGGGTGTGAGAATGCTTGTTTGTTTGTGTCTGTGTGTGTGATACAGAGAAAGTGGAAGACATATGTATCCATTAAGACCTTCCTGAATTGTGACAGAAAGGTGTGCATTTGTAGATGATGTTGAATATGACCCCCCCCCCCCCCCCCCCCAGTTTCTTATTCTATATTTATTTTCTTTTCATAAACATGGATTTCTGACTTTGTGTGTATTCACAAACACGGATGAGAGTGTGCGAGTGGATGCGCTCATAAACACGTGTGTATGTTTGCACTGCTTGCGAGCAGATAATCACACTTTAATAATGTCAAGCCATGCATGTAATGAAATGTAAAGATGAGCGGCCCACAGAACATTATTAGTGGAGAGAGAGGGAGAGAGATTGGGCTGCTCTGCTTTGTGCTGTTGGGCCAATTTCACTGTTAGCACAGCGGTGGGATTAGCAAGGGGAGACTACCGCTAACATGCTGCTATTGCAATGCTTCCTCTCTTCCTCTCCTTCTGTCACTCTTTCACCATGGTTTTTAAACCTGTGTCACTCAGCCAAGTGTCCACGCACAGCAAGATGGCACAGACACACACACACACACACCACAAAGGGCTATTTCCCTGTTTGTGGGCATAGACGTCAAACACCTAGATTCCTCCCTTGGCAGCCATTGTTGGTTTGTGTTCCTCTGGGCGCTCCATCCATTAGGAGGGCTGAATGCATTCCCTACCAACAGATGCCAAAACGGTTGACTGAAACATCGGTGCAGGAATTTAAACGACTTGGTGCATTTT
>NW_027468689.1:31484504-31624504 GCF_046254945.1 Alosa pseudoharengus | reverse complement strand
ATGGAGGCCAAAACACTCAATGATGACACACTCACAAAAATGCTGGCACCTTTACATTTTTTGAGAGGACATGAGAGAGGGAGAGAGAGAGAGAGAGAGAAAGACAGAGTGAAAGAGGGAAAGAGAGAATGAGCAGGAAAATAGATGAAAGGTTTGCTGGATGAGCATATTTAGCTCTTAGAGTGAGAATTTGTCTTGACTGCATTCTCATCTCAGCTCACCCCTACTCTGTGGCATCAAGCATTTTCACAAACATGCCAAACACACCCAAAGACTTGCCAGACTGCCCCAATCCAGCTCACTGTTCAACATTATGTGCTGAGGGCTACAATACAGCCCAGTGACCATGTCACTGTAATTAAATATATTCAGAAATATATACAAATGGCACAAGAAGCCATGATTAATGTCTTCAGCAATTTGACAAAACAATACATTTTATCTTTCTAGAGTCATGTTTCAAGCCTTGATATTTAAACCACTTATATGACACGTCCTGAACAAGCCACTAATACAGTATGGAACATTTCTTGTGAGGTGCAAAAATGTGGACCTGCCGGCCCGTGCATGCTGTAAAAGTCTACAGTTCTATGTAAAGTGCCTAACATAATGATATGCTGCACTGCATTTTATATTTGAACAGAATATTTAAAGGATTTCAAATTGAGGCATACTGTACTATTGTAACCTATGCCAATGCCATGCATGAACTGTAATGCAAACTTACTTCAATGAGAAACGGTAACCAACTTTATACGAATTAGACCTGAATTCATGCTGTATCCTGTGTGTAGACGGAAATCAAGATGTATGCTCTATGTCTGCTTTTTTTATATTTTATTTTCGGTAACACTTTACCTGACAGTATCGACATAAGAGTGACATGACACTGACGGGCCACCTGCAAGCGCCGTCCATCGCACCTGTGCACCTGCCCAAGAGCAGCCATGCCAGACCACTGGGTCCGGGAGAAGCCAAGGATCCTCACAAGATCGTACAGCGTGACATGAACTTATTGATATCTATCCCTTCTTTTCTTTAATCTCTTTTTTCAATGTTAAGGTTTTAGTACTCAGGTAATTTGGGTTAGTTTATCGTGCCTCCTCCTTCTATTCTAAAATCAATATTTATCCTATATAAACTAAACTATATTATCCTATATAAACTATACTATACTATAACCTTATTCTCTTGTCTTTGGGACAGGTGTGATTCTACGTTAGAAAGCTAGTGTTTGGTTTTGGTTTTACTGATCATCACAATGAAACCAATGCTTGCACAAATTTTAAATTCCATGTCCCAAATAACCTCTGGGACCAAAACAGTCCGCACAGCCAATTGATAGGACCTAGTCATTAACAAAATACCTCTGAACTCACGCAAACCTCCCTAAGCCTGTACAACTTCCAATGGGGAGACCCGCCTAAAATAGCCAACATACAGTAGGGTTAGATATGACAAATAGGCAGTGACGGTCTGGCAATCTGGAATTTTGGCAGATGCCAGCCAGAGGGGTCGCGGGCCCTCGTGGGCCGCTTGGGCTGGCCGGCCAATCAGAGAGTGGCATGACTGTCACAGCCATGCGGCCCATTGATTGTAAACGGCGGCCCCAAGATCATTTCTCTCGGCCCCCTTTCAAGCATCAATAATGTTTCTTGGCCAAACTTCTCCATATACTTCACACCTACCAGTATGCTAATCTGATCGTTATTTATACCAGATATGGTAATGTGCATAACGTGCATGGTTTGAAATAAAACAAATCTACCTCATTTTTTTTATTTGATCATTTGTTTGCAAAAGTTAAAATGAAGCAATGCCTTCTGGGAATTTCAAGAAAGAATCGAGTAGACTGCGTCTGTGTGGTTGTTGGAAGTTGGAAGCTATACTGTTGACTGAGATAAAGCTAGCAAAAAAAAAAAAAACAATGAATCGAGGCATCAAGCGGCACAAGGGGGGAGCGGAGAAAAAGAGAGAGAAATCTAAAAGAATACTGTTTCTGAAACTGACAGTAAAAAATGCGGCAAACTGACTGATTTGTTTTTAAAATCAAGTGCAGCTTCAGCTAGCACTAGCGCTAATAGGCTAGATACACAAGATAATTTGGATGCTCTAATGCTGATGGCGACAGAGAAAGAGGTACTAATGAACTTGGATTCAGATGACGTAATAGACAGGGTTGCAGAGAAAAGCAAACTTTGTACCTTGTTAACTGCATGATGGGAGGACATGTTTTTTATTATGGAGCGGCTGGCTCTGATGATTATTCATTTATTTATGCATTGGGGTTGTGCATTGATATGTCCGTGTTTTGGTGCAGTTGTTTATAGCATGAGAGTTTACGTTCACCATCACTGAGGCTATCAAAAGTGTGTTCTTTCCGTGCATCAAAAGTTCTCTCTGCGAGTTGCGTGGTCTATCTGTCTATCAACATCCATTAAACTATCTACCTACAGTAAACACATCCATTTAACTATTTGTTTATCAACATTTATTATACTATCTGTCTATCAACATCCATTAAAGGTGCCATGTGTAAGAATTAAGGTAAAAATACCCAAAAAAATGAGCTACACGCATCAAAAGAATGAGAAGAAATAAGGGCGATGATGTTATTAAAAAATGACAAGGTATAGTGCTGCAGACAGTAAAATATATGCACACAGCCATCACATAAAGTTCGTACTAGACGAGTGATCCCAAGTCTCCTGGAAGTTCCGGGAGTCTCCCGCATATTGATAGCGCCTCCCTGACACCCGCAAATTAGATAAAATCTCCCGGAATCTAGAGCAAGAGCTCACACGCGAGACCGAGACTTGGCATCTGAATGTAGCGCACACACGACGGTGGAGAGAGAGGGGTGGTGCGTGTGTGCCTGACAGAGCCGGACAGTAACGGAGTACATTTACTTGAGTACAGTATTTGAGGGATCTGTACTTTACTCGAGTATCATTTTTGGGGAGTACTCATGACTTTACTCAAGTACATTTGAGAGGCAAATATTATACTCTTTACTCCACTACATTTCTATCTATATCCGTGAGTACCCATTACTACTTCTAAAAAAAAAAGGAAAAAAGAAAAATCTCGGAAACCCTCAATTTGTTGTTTCCCTCTCAAACGTGATTGGATTGTGCAGGCGCCACTGAGTGGGACAGCCTATCAGCAATCACCTTCAGCTTTCCGCCAAAGTCAACTCCATGGTCAGATTTAGATAAGAGACGAAACCATGGACAAAACAATGGATGAAGACGCAGCAGGTCCATCCCGGGAATGTGCCAAGCTGTGACCCCACCTCGCCAGACTATTTCAATTTTATGAACAAGTTAATGATAGTTTTCGCTTCAAGTGTTTCCATTACAAAATAGTATTTTGTATTTGAAATACGTATTTTAAATACATGTATTAGAAATACTGCCATTCCCTGGCAACATGGTAAAAAGATGAAAATGACTTGATTTTACTTTCAATTCCTTTTACATTCTCCAAGGTATTAACATTAAATTGTTTCATAACTCCATGTAGGATGTTTCTGTACATAAATGTAAGCACTGTGGCAGTAGTAATGCAATATTTAGAAAATGTACTCTTGTACTCTTGATACTCAGGTACTTTTAAAAACAAGTAGGCATCTGACTGTTGTACCTTTACTTGTACTTGAGTAAAATTTAGCAAAGGGTATCTGTACTTTTACTCAAGTAATGAAGCTGTGTACTCTGTCCGCCTCTGGTGCCTGAGCGCATCCAAGACAGAGAGCATCCTGATTGGCCTGTTTCGCTAAATCAACCAATCAGTTTTCAGTGTATACTAGATGGCTAGTTGCCAAGGCTACATGAAAAGACCAAACTACCAAAATCTACATTATTTATTTTCACAATTTCTATCTATAGGCCTTCCTTATTTGGTGCTAGGTTGGTGCGAGGTATTTGGTGGACTAGACATTATTGAACAAACATATTAATCTGTATTTCAGTATAAGTAGGCTAAAGTTTTTTTTTTTTTTTTTTTTTTTGGGGGGGGGGGGGGGGGGGGGGCTTCGTGATACCTCCCTGAAATTACTTTTTGCAGGTTGGGACGTCTGTGAACCCATTTCCTGTTGGTGGACTTCGGTTCTCGCGCATCCTCAGTCCAGAGACGTTTTGATGTTCAACGATGTTCAGCAACCAACTGAAACACAATAACTCGTCTGGTAGCCGTGCTAAGAAAACTGATAACATGCACAGTGCTGTGAGTTTGAGTTCAGCTTTTGGTGGGGGTTTGTCCTGATGTAGCCCATCAAAACATCACTTAATTGTTCTTTCCCCGATGCTTTCCTAAATATCTTACCCGTGGACTTTCCCCCAGACTGCCTTTAAGTTTCTTATCCAGAGAATACGGTTACTTCACTCCTGTGCGACGCTAAGTCGCATGCTCATTTCGTCATGGTAGCATTGTTTTTGGAAAAAAGTTTATTACTCAGCCATAAAGTGAGTTACGAGATTATGATGCTAGTCACACAATGTTGTATTTCTCTGAAAAAAAGGTTCATATAAAGGCTTAAAAACGCTTCAGATGTAAGGTTATTTGATGTCAAAGTGACGCCAAAATGAATGGTGGGTTGATGGAATGCTAGCTCGAAGTGGTCGACTTCTAGCTGCCCATAGTGTCTACGCTCTCCGAACGTTTGCCTACCCCCATGGGCATAGCAACCAACATACAACAGCACTATTCAAAAAGCACATTCTGTTTACTAATCTGATATAGTTTTTCTAACTGAGAAAACATTGGAGAACCCTTTTGCAATTATGTTAGAACATAAAGTAATCTGAAAACTGCTGCCCTGATTAAAAAACAATGCAACTGATCTCAGCTGGTATTCTGTCTATAATGGATTAGAATGGACATGTCTAAGTGACCCCAAACTTTTGAATGCCAGTGTACTTTAGCATCTCCCTGACAACCATCTTAATTACCCCAGCAACAACCTGTCAACCACCACTAATGTCAACATAGCAACCAACATGATTACCCTAGAAATAAGCATAGCAAACACTTTATTTGGCATAGCAACCACCATATGTTCCCTAGCAACACCCTAGCAACCATCTTAATTACGCTAGCAACAACCTAAAAACCACCACTATATTGTCAACCTACAACCACTATAGCAACCAACATGATTACCCTAGCAACCAGTCTACCCTAGCAACAACCTATCATCCACTAAAATATTGTCAACCAATATGATGACCCCAGCAACCAGCATAGCCACCACTTATTTAGCATAGCAACCACCATATATACGCTAGCAACCATCTCAATTACCCTAGAAACAAGCTAGCAACCACCACAGTAATGTCAACCTAGCAACCACCCTAGCAACCAACATGATTAGCCTAGCAACCATCATAACAACCACTTTATTAAGCATAGCAACCACCATGTCTACCTTAGAAACACCATTATAACTATCTCTGCATTATCTGTTTTAACTCTGTGTGATATTTTACATCATATATTTTGCATTTTCATGCATGGGTAATTCCTTGGATTTACATTTCTAGTTGTAAAAGCTGTTTGTAGTTTTAATCAATATTATTTATTAGGTTTGATTATATATTATTAGGTTATTAATATTGTATTGATCAAAATAGAAACTGTTACATAGATATGTTACAAATCACATATTCAGATAGGAGCCTATAAACTCCCTGTTTTTATCCATACTAAATACCAGTAACCATAGATCAAAACCAATTAGTTGCTTATTAAAGATTTACCAAATTCAACGACCTATTGAGTAAGAATAATAAATTATTCAATGAAGACCTAATACATATGCAATGATACTTAATACAAACCTTGTTGAGCACTAATACATACAAATATTAGTGTATTGAAGTAAGTAAGTTTTATTGCAACAGAAAGTGTTTCACACAGACATAAGTATATAGTATAAGTATATATACTCTTTTGATCCCGTGAGGGAAATTTGGTCTCTGCATTTATCCCAATCCGTGAATTAGTGAAACACACACAGCACACAGTGAACACACAGTGAGGTGAAGCACACACTAATCCCGGCGCAGTGAGCTGCCTGCTTCAACAGCGGCGCTCAGGGAGCAGTGAAGGGTTAGGTGGCTTGCTCAAGGGCACTTCAGCCGTGGCCCACTGGTCGGGGCTCGAACCGGCAACCCTCCGGTTACAAGTCCAGAGTGCTAAGAAGAGTGCCCCCAAAAGACATAAACAAACAAATTAACAAATGATAATAAAAAATAATCCATAAATGAAATCAAAATGTCAAACAAATGGGCGTGACCCAGCATTCCTTTCAGGAAGAAAAAGGCACTTTATTGATACCAAGGAAATGTGACAGACATATTTATGTTGGAAGTCTATACCACTGTCTCATACAAATCTCAAATAAATTGTCTCATACAAATTAAACATCAGAAAATGCTACTTTGCCATATTATTACTAGAATCAATCCCCACCCGGTCTACTCCATGAGGCAAAGTTAATGAAGGCATTGGTGAACACAGTTAATAAGAAGGCATTTGGGGACAATTTATGGGACATTTTAACATACAGTAGGTTTCATTACTAAGGCACACAGCAAATGATGACACTTCAATATCTAAATCTATGTTCATGTCTATTTGGGGTGTCAATATATTATTATAATGATCTTATTTACATCAAACACATTTTGACATGACATGAACGCTCTTGCTTGCTATAATATCCTCTCTCATGTCACCTCTTTAAATATTGAAACACTATTATAATCATCTAAGCTATTCTTTGTATTATTGAGTAGATAAGCCTGTGTTGTTAAGCCCTGATGCTGATACCCTTCAAATGAAGTTTTAAATATTTTAGGAAACAATTAGTGAACCAGAACGGAACAGATGTTGAGAGGTTATCCTGACTAAAATGCATAATTATCTTCCAGATGTTTGATGTTGCACATGCAACATTCTCTCCATCTCTTTCTCTCTTTCCATCTCTATTCTCTTCATCTCTGTCCTCCTTAACAAAGGCTCTGTGAACAGGTAAGATTACAGCAATGGCAGTTATGTCAATTCCGTGCAGCCGATTGAGTCTTCGAGTTGCGCCGGTTGTCAAGGATCCAGGAGGATGAGACATTCCTTCCTCTCATATTAAGGTCGCCTCAGTACTTTTTAATTAACTCAGAGTTTTTCATGCTTGCCAGTTGCACACATGGAAACTTAAAAACAGGCAGACACACGAAAGGATAACCATGCGGGTGGACACACACACACACACACACACATGCACGCACGCACGCACGCACACACACACACACACACACACACATGCATGTTTTCGTGAATGCTGGCATATGTGCCTTTTGGGCATATTTTTGCATGTAATGTTCTCCTTCGTCTCCAGACTGACATGCCTATTTCAAGGTAAATGGAAATTGAGCCTATGTTCCTCCCTACTTACTGCCTCCTTATATCAAACCTGCAGATAAGGAGACCGACAAATGTGAAAATGTGCTGTTGATCTGCATCTAGCATGCTCGTTTGAATGAGCAAATCAGTAATGCATCTTTATGCAGCTATTTGTGTTTCTCATACCTATATCTTACACTGTTATGTGCCTCTCTGTCACTCTCCATCTCTCTCTTCCTTTTTTACTCTTTTTTTTCTGATCCCCTCTCTCCCTCCCCCCCTCTCAGTCCGTGTTGTTGTATTGAGGTCCCACCCTGCCACTTTGCCATGTGGTTGGATATAAGGAATTATTAATTAGAAGAAAATTAAGCTTTCTTTTAATAACGAGCCCTTGGTGATCTAATGATCTGCTGGGTCTAATACTTACAAAAAAGATGAAGTAACATGCACCGATTTGTTCATATTCCTGCCGTTGTGGCTAACCATCTGTTGCTTTGGTTTCTCTAATCTCCCTCCCTCTCACTCATTCTATCTGCCTGAACCTGGGGTGCGTTCAAATTCAGTTTGAGTCCCACTCAGCTTCAGACACATGTACGCATGAAGTGGTCACAGTGTCATCAGTCAATTCGTTAGATGACATCAGTCATTCCCTTTTCATTTCTACCTCCCTCTCTCCCTCTGTCATGGCAGGGTATGTAGTCATGGCATTTTTACATTTCTGCTCTCTGAGAAAGCACATGTGCGGCCTATTTGACGCCGTATATGGCTTCAAGTCATCTCACACTGGGGCAATGGACGACTCATCCCATTAGCTATCGTGGACAGACCCGTGGCTGACCCTGTAATTTGATGGAAATTATGTCTTTGGGGGACATCAAATAAAATATGAAATCTCCCAGGTCAATTACGGTTTCAGCAGACTGTAATTCTCATGGTAATGCGAATGGGTTTGTAGCGGTGGGCCGGGGCGACCAGACCCAATAATTTGAGGTATCAGCACCAAATACAGGTCAGCGGGATCTGATGGGTCACTTCTGCTGAAGGGGTTCACTGTCTGGGGCGAGTCATTAGAGACCAGAGGAAATTAAAGCTCACACATCTACTTCTTTTTATAGATATATAATCCACAAGTCATCACTTACAGAGATACACACACACATGCACTTAGTATAGAGACCATACTGTATATAGAAATCAGATGATACCTAAACAAACAAAGATGCTCAAACAAACAAATGCATATACACATATAATTCAATAACCACAGAGGTGCATTTTGTAGAGAATGCACACACACTCACACACACACCCACACACAAACACACATACCCAAACACACACACACACAAAGGACACAGGGTGGCCACAGACCGTTTAATCACGCTTTCCCAATTTTCCATTCATCCTCGCCAGATCCGTCATCATCTATCATAATCAGTTTAATAGCATCTCCTGTTGACCCCGTCATCTGGAATACCTGCTGCAACCCTCTCCGTATTTCTCAGCCCATTAATTTAACAAATTTTAATTGTGTATGTTTTTGACAGCTTTAATTTCTCCCCCACCACCGTGAAAATTCATTTCCTATTTTCTTCTACTCCTTTTTTGTCTTTTATCTTTTCTCTCCCTCTCTCTCTCTCTCTCTCATCCAACCTCCTGCTGCTAAATTAAACTAAAAGCGACAACAGATGAAGGCGCTGAGATGAGATTTGATGTGTGAGTAAACTGGCCCTGCTTTTTTTGCCAAATCAATTATGGACCCTTTTTATTTAGAAACATTCATGCCCATACACCTCACTCAACCCCTCTAAAACACAATCCCGATAAGTCCCACCCTGCTTCCTCCCCTTCTGCCTGAAGAGGCCTTCTCAACATTGCATGTGTTTATGGTGTGTGTATATGTGTGTGTTTATGTGTGAGTGTGTGTGTGTGTGTGTGTGTGTGTGTGTGTGTGGGGGGGGGGGGGGTCAGCCTTGGCAGCAGACATGAACTGGAGCAGTGGCGTAATGGAGGGAGAGGAAAAGTGACACATAATTACGCCGGACACGTTGGGCCGCCAAAGGCAAACAAATGCCAGTTAAATAGGTTCTGAACTGCGCTACTGAGATTAATCACCCCGGTATTAACACTACCATATGCGAAAGATCAGTCACTGCTGGGATTTTTTCTCTCTCCCTTCTACATCGACACAATTGCATTCACTTATTTCCTACCATCCCCCCACCCACATTTACAAACCCACATCCACCCCCCTATCCTACAAACACACACACACACACACACACACATCTCCACACACACACACATCACCTTCTTAGGTGTGCTCTCATTCCTGTGGTCAAAGTGGCACGCTTTTCAATCTGTCTCTCAGTGGGATCCCATTAGCTTTTAACAAAGGCCACTGATACAGACGAGCACTAATGGAGCACGGGGCCAGTCGCTCAGGAAAGTGCCACATTGTTTCTGAAATGACCATTTTTTCCCTGTTAACTTCACTTGCTTGCTCTCTTACTCTCTGTCTCTGAGATTGCATCAAGAACACATATGAAGTAGGAAAGAAAAGGAGGCATGCGTCTACATGTTTCTATGTTTTTATTATGTACTATTTGTCTGTTTATGTGGTTTCTTTGATAAGGTGCCAGCAGAGAGATGCCAGTAAAGCTTGATTAGAGTTGAATTTCAGTTAGATTCAGAGAGAGAGAGAGAGAGAAAGAGAGAGAGAGATTTTAAATTGTCAGAAAAATATTCTCATACAGACACAGATGTCCATCATCTGTTTCATATCCTCTGCCACAATGTATAAGAGTACATACTGTACATTAATCCAACTCAAATAATTCAAAGATTTTACATCTGTTACTGTGATGACTTTTCATTATTGTTGCAATAACTGTATTTTGACTTACCTGTGCTTGAAGAGCTGATTTCTTCATAGGAGCTGTAATAACAAATGTTAAAAAAAACCCTCATATTGTAATAACTTCCCAATACTGTATATACTCAAATTTAGCTAGCGGGGGTCAAGCAGGACAGTTGCTACCTTATCTTTATTTTTTCTTCTGCCTTTTCTTATTATTTACCACCTGTACATTTATTCATTTGGCAGACATGTTTATCCAAAGAGGCTTACAGCAATAGAATAACATTTACCGGTAAGCTATTAACATTTAATCATTTTAACATTTAAGCTACAGAGCTACAGTTACAGCTATGGAATGACATTTAAAGAGCAGAGGAGACTATAGCTAGGAATTACCACTGCATCTGTTAATACAAGTACTGGATTATAGGAGTGCCTACATTTGTACTAGATTGTACTAGATTGGATCATAAACGGCCGCAGCAATGAAGAGGAATGATGACTACTAATGACTGACTCTTCTTTATTATTATGACTGCCGCTAGCGTAGCTAGCGAAGCGGTCATATAGGGATTGTCAAAGTTTTTTTTTTCAAAAAATGCAGTTTTTCCTAAATAACTACCTGAACCGTGGCCCGTGGCACCGAGGATGAAAACATTTTTATGGTATGTTGGCCTTAAGGGCCCACATCAACCTAGCCCATAATCACTCATTTGTGATTTGCCACCACCCCCTCCCCCCCCCCCCGGGTAAAAAATGAAAATGCAATATCATTCTGCTTTAATCGCCCCTATCTTCAGTTAAGATGTTCAGAACTGCACCAAAATATGATTAACCTGACTTCATTCAAGTTTCGTAGAATTTCATCGATGGGGGGTCTAAAAAATTAAGTTATGTGTACATTTAGTGACTGTACACTCATTGACCTGCAGATGGTGGTGTTGAGCGAAGGGTTGCTGGAGAGGATATTGTCTCACACGTACTCTTTCTCGCAAACACACATACATACATCAACACAAAACACACACATACTGTACACTTGCACACATACACACGCACACATGCACACACACTCACATCCACAGGCACAGACACACACATCCACATACACAGACACACAGACACACATGCACACACACAAATCCACACACACACACACACAAAAACACGTACACATATACACATGCACACACACACACATACTATCGGTATTGGCAATTATAACGGCAGATAGATAATTACAAATTCAGTAGGATTAAAGGAAAACCTTTAACCTTTCATCATCATCATTTAGGCTGCATTTCCAGTATTGGCGTTACGTAGTTGGTCCACCAGATGGCGCAGCATTGCAGCAAGAGTCAAGACGTAGCTTTGTTGGAAGTTAATCTAAAGTAAGTTGGAAAAGATTTTACATCTGTTACTGTGATGACTTTTCATTATTGTTGCAATAACTGTATTTTGACTTACCTGTGCTTGAAGAGCTGATTTCTTCATAGGAGCTGTAATAACAAATGTTAAAAAAACCCCTCATATTGTAATAACTTCCCAATACTGTATAACGGCAGATAGATAATTACAAATTCAGTAGGATTAAAGGAAAACCTTTAACCTTTCATCATCATCATTTAGGCTGCATTTCCAGTATTGGCGTTACGTAGTTGGTCCACCAGATGGCGCAGCATTGCAGCAAGAGTCAAGACGTAGCTTTGTTGGAAGTTAATCTAAAGTAAGTTGGAAAAGATTTTACATCTGTTACTGTGATGACTTTTCATTATTGTTGCAATAACTGTATTTTGACTTACCTGTGCTTGAAGAGCTGATTTCTTCATAGGAGCTGTAATAACAAATGTTAAAAAAACCCCTCATATTGTAATAACTTCCCAATACTGTATATACTCAAATTTAGCTAGCGGGGGTCAAGCAGGACAGTTGCTACCTTATCTTTATTTTTTCTTCTGCCTTTTCTTATTATTTACTACCTGTACATTTATTCATTTGGCAGACATGTTTATCCAAAGAGGCTTACAGCAATAGAATAACATTTACCGGTAAGCTATTAACATTTAATCATTTTGAAAACCTTTAACCTTTCATCATCATCATTTAGGCTGCATTTCCAGTATTGGCGTTACGTAGTTGGTCCACCAGATGGCGCAGCATTGCAGCAAGAGTCAAGACGTAGCTTTGTTGGAAGTTAATCTAAAGTAAGTTGGAAAAACAATAGACACGTCCTACAAGGACAAAATTATAGTTTACGGCAGAGAATGTCTGGGTAGGATGATTTTCACATGAAATGTAATTCCCAGTTCTTCTTGAAGCTGAAATAAACCTGAGAATGTTCATTTAAAATTGCTTGGCTTTTACTGCAGGTACGTTCATTTTATACAAGCTAAATGTTATATCAATTAGCCAAGGTAAAATAATATGACCGTTAGCATTGGTTGAGTGATGGAGGCCAGTTTGATTGTTGGTATTTATTTGTGGAAAACCATAAATGCGGTTATACCAAGCAAATTGATAACAGCACTGTAATTGTATCTTTCGACTGTTATCTCATACTTTTCTGACCATTTTACATTACATTACATTACATTACATTTGGCTGACACATTTTTAACCAAAGCGACTAACAACATGGTAAACAGTTTAAGTTTTAGAGCACTTCTCAACAATATTAGGACAATTTAAAAAACATAAGAATAAGTACAGTAAGAATAAGTGCATCAGTGAGTGCTGTTTTTAACAGTTACGTGTCAGTTTAAGACGGCTGGTGAGTGCTAGGATCAGCAAGACTTGTTGTAAGTGTTGCTATGAGAGGAGATGTTCTCTAAAGAGCTGGGTCTTCAGGAGTTTTTTGAAAATGGAGAGGGATGTCCCTGCCCTTGTAGGAACTGGCAGTGTGTTCCACCAACGAGGAACAACAGATGAGAAAAGTTTGGATTGGCCTGAGCGTACCGGAGGTAGAGCTAGACGTCGTTCGTCTGAGGAGCGCAGTGGTCTGGAGGTAGCGTATGTCTGTATGAGGGCATTCAAGTAGGTGGGAGCAGAACCGGAGACTACTTTGTAGGCAAGCGTTAGAGCCTTGAATTTGATGCGGGCCGCCATAGGTAGCCAATGTAGCTGGATGAGTAGCGGGGTAACATGTGCCCTCTTGGGTTGGTTGTAGACCAGGCGCGCCGCCGCGTTCTGGATCATCTGAAGTGGTTTCACTGCGCAGGCTGGGAGACCTGTCAGGAGGGCGTTGCAGTAGTCGAGTCGTGAGATGACTATTGCCTGAACCAGAAGTTGGGTGGCATCTTGAGTTAAGTAAGTCCTGATTTTCCGTATATTGTAGAGTGTGAAACGGCATGACCGGGCGACTGAGGCAACATGATCTGAGAAGTTTAGTTGGTTGTCGAGAACAACTCCTAGATTTCTTGCAGTCCTGGTAGGTGAAACAGACAGGGAGTCAAATTTGATGTTGATGTCGTGGTGTATGGTAGGTTTAGCTGGGAGGACCAGCAGTTCAGTCTTTGAGAGGTTCAGCTGGAGGTGGTGTGTCTTCATCCATGTAGCTATGTCTGAGAGGCAATCCGAGATCCGTGCTGAAACCAAGGGGTCATCAGGTGGAAAGGACAGATAGAGCTGTGTGTTGTCTGCATAGCAGTGGTATGAGAAGCCATGCGAACGGATAATCTGTCCCAAGGAGGTGGTGTAGATAGCAAAGAGAAGGGGGCCCAGTACTGAGCCCTGGGGGACCCCTGTGGTGAGATGGTGAGGTGCAGATAGCTGACCAAGCCATGATATGTTAAACGAGCGTCCTGTGAGGTAGGATTCAAACCAGGAGAGAGCAGAACCGGAGATTCCCATGTTAGCGAGTATAGAGAGAAGGATGCGGTGATTAACCGTGTCAAAGGCAGCCGATAAGTCAAGCAGAATGAGTACTGATGACCGAGCGGTCGCCCTGGCTTCTTTTAAGGCTTCTGTTACAGACAGCAGAGCCGTTTCGGTAGAGTGGCCGCTTTTGAACCCAGACTGATTTGGATCCAGAAGTTTGTTCTGTGAAAGGAAGTCAGAGACCTGTTTGGAGACTGCTCGTTCAATGCCTTTGGATAGGAAAGGCAGGAGTGAGACAGGGCGGTAGTTCTCGACTTGAGCAGGGTTGAAAGAAGCTTTCTTAAGTAACGGTGTTACCCGGGCCATTTTGAACGCTGTTGGAAATGTGCCGGAGGTTAGCGAGGCATTGATCACGTGTGTGATAGCTGGTGCGATGGTCGGGCTGATGGACTGAAGTAGGCTCGTAGGTATAGGGTCCAGCGAGCATGTGGTAGGACGGCTGCATGTCAGGAGTCTAGATACTTCATTCTCGGAGAGAGGCGTGAATGCTGAAAAAGATGATCTAGCAGTCCCTAGAGGTTGTAGGAGTGCGGTATCTGAGTCAGATGCGTTGAGTGGGCATGTAGAGAATTGACTGCTGATTGCCGCCACTTTGTTTGTAAAAAATGAGGCGAGGGTATCTGCAGTAAGGCTGGATGGAGGAGGAGGCATCTGAGGGTTGAGTAGCGATTTGAAGGTTGAAAAAAGCTTTCGAGTGTCTGTAGCGCTGTTGATTTTGTCATTGTAGAAAGCCGTCTTAGCAGCAGTGATGCTGGCTGAGAAGGAGGTCAGGAGTGTCTGGTAGTTTTTGAGGTCATCAGTTAGTTTGGATTTGTGCCATTTCCTCTCCGCGGCTCTGAGTTTGGTGCGCTGCGATCGGAGGGTATCATTTAGCCATGGATGAGAGTGTTTGGATCGAGCTGGCCTTGTGGTAAGAGGGCACAGCTCGTCTAGACACGAGCTCAGTGTGGAGCAGAGCGAGTCTGTGGCCTTATTAACCTCCAGAGAGGAGAAGGTGTTGAGTGGAGGTAGACTGGAGGCAACCACAGAGGAAAAGTGCGTTGGAGACAGGTTCCGGATGTTGCGGCGGAACGTGACCATCGGCTGAGGAGCCGGAGGCTGTTCTGTCAGGCTGACGTTGAACTGGATGAAGAAGTGGTCAAAAAGATGGAGAGGCGTCACCGTGAGGGTGTCTGTGCTGCAGTTCCGAGTGAAGATCAAGTCAAGCTCTTTGCCAGCTTTGTGTGTCGGTGGGCTTTGAACCAGTTTGAGGTCAAAGGAGTGGATCAGGGCCAAAAAAAGACCATAGCCTAGCCTAGTAACATGAGCTAAGTGAGTTAGCCACAACGCGATGGTTTTCTAATGGAAAATATACCTGAAAGATAACCTGTCTATGATGCATCCTAAACACCGGGCTGGGACATTTCTGCTTGCTAAATAAGTTTTTCTGCTGTTGATTCACTCACAGTCCTTGGTGGCCCTGCCAGTGCTTTGTAAAATGTTGCATTAAGACCACAAAAAGTCTCAAAAAGCATCTGAGCTAACGTTCAATTTCCAAACACCCACTAGGCCATAGATGGGCAACATACGGCCCGCGGGCCACATCCGGCCCGGGGGCTTTCCCTGACCGGCCCGCGTAAGGTCCGTGAAAGAACAATAGTCAAGAGCCTAGCATAGAGATAATGCATGCAAATCAAAATCGTTGTTTTTATTTTGATAGCGACTGCTATTTGTACGCCCATACATTTGTGCGTGGATGCATACGACGTAAACACCCTCACTGATGTGCTGGTGAATAGAAAAATGCTTCTGCGTCGACACAATGCAGTTGCCTTTACGTCGGCGTAAACCTTTCAAAGTTTTGTGTCTCTTATGTCTGCGTCGCTCACCACCGCAAAGGTTGTTAGAACGAACTCCTACTGCTGCTCGTTGGCGATACGAAGTGTTCATTTCAAAACGTTACTGGCAGATAGACAGTTTACAATCGGATAACCCGGTAATTGTAACCAAAATATGTCTGAGTTTATTTGCAAAGCTTATGTTAGCAAACTAGTATGATGCTACTACCCACAGGTTGCTTGAAGCAGCCGGCTCAACACACAGAGCGAGTTCACCAATCACAGTTATGTGCATAAAGTTAAAGCAAAAACATAGCCTACATTTTTAAAATAGTTTTCTTTGTGCATGTTGATTAACTAATGACAGCCTACTCTTGTCTGCTCCACATTTTCGTAGTCTAATTCTGCATAGAGTTAATTTAATGATGGTAATTTAATGATGAAATATTGCTGAGTGTTGATGAAATGGTGGCACGGCCTATCGGTTGTACTGACTCCTTCACATTTTCATGACCTAGCTTAATTATATAGATATTGTAGTACTTTTTTATATCAGTCTTTGAAAACTGAAAAAAATGTCAATGTCAAAAAATCATTTTGAAGAATGAGGATTAAATACTGGACATAGATTAAATAGGCCTATTGCTGTTTTTCCTTTGTCTCCCTCACATTTTCATCTGTTCTTACGACTAGTAAACAAAACCATATGATTTACTTAATGTTATACAAGAACAGAATAGAATTGAACAGAATTGAGTTCAGACTTGAGTTCGGTATTTTGAGTCCGGCCCTCCTCAACAGTCCCAGTTTGTCATGTGGCCCCTTGGGGAAATTAGTTGCCCACCCCTGCACTAGGCTACTTCATTTACTTCACTTCTATTACTTCACTTCTATTTTCAAAGGTGTTTCAAGTAAGGAAGAGCATGGCTAAAAGTAAAGTAACTAGGGCTGAGACGACGTAATTGACTACATAAATTTGTCAAAGTGAATAATTTGTGTCAACTCACCGCAATGTTGGTTTATTAACACACCTGTGATCTACATCTCCATTTAAACCAAATATTTTAGAGCACACTTTAAGAGATTTATCCAGGGCAGGGCTGTATACATTTGTTACACATGCTACAAAAATCATTCTGTGGGATGGATGGATGATTTATCAACGACAACGTTACATTGATCATACAGTTTTGCCTATGGCTATACATGCGTGAGACTAAACGCTTGTTTGTTTGTTTGAAGTGCATGTGTAGGGTGTGAGAGGTGAATCGATGTGCTTTGAACAGCTTGGTAGTTGTAGTCTATGCGATTAAAAAGCACTTGTGTGTGTGAAGTATCCAAACAATGATAACACTTTCATTATGGCTGCTTTAGCCACATACCTTCAGCTAATGTATGTATATGAACAGTCTAGGAACACATTTCATGAAGGCCCTTTTGGACACTGTTATTACTTTATCTGAAACCTGGCTTACTAATAAAATACCTAACAATGAAATCGAAATTGCTAATTATGTTTTATATAGAGCTGATAGAGGTGCAAGAGGTGGTGGTGTATCTACTTATGTGTCTTCTAATCTAGTCTCAGAGTTAATTATGCCAGATATTGAACCCCTGCACTTTGAGTGCATTTTTGTAAAAATAACTCTGCATGCAAATAAGTATATAACCATCGGAAATATATATCGACCTCCCTCTGCTCCTGCTGAATCTATAAATTACATGATCTCTACCATTAATTCTATCAAAGACGCAAACGAGCTAATACTATTGGGTGATTTCAACAAGAATTGGCTTGATAAATCTCCTACTAAGGATAAAAATAGTTTTGGAAATCTTAATCTAACCCAGTTAATCAGTGAACCCACCCGTGTTACAGCAACATGTCAGTCCCTGCTTGACTGGATAGTCTCTCATCCACACAGGTTCTTAAAATCAGGAATTATGTCGGATTGTTTCAGCGACCATGCAATTGTGTACTGTATATGGAATATCAAACTGCCTAAATTACCTCCCAAACTAAACACAATTAGACAATATAAAAAACTAAATGTAGATCAATTTATTAATGATATAATTTCAATTAACTGGGATAGGTATCAGTTAATACCAAGTGTTCAAGATGCGTGGGATTTTTTACATTCAGAACTGAATATAGTTATTGACAAACATGCTCCCACGAAAACGATCAAAGTAAAAGGCAGGCACCTTCCTTGGATAAGCGCTGATTTGGTTACTCTTTTCAGGCAGAGAGATGCTGCTTGGGCTTCATTCCGTAAGTCTAAGAACCCTGTTGATTGGGATGAATACAGGAGGCTACGAAATCTAAGTAAAACTATGACAAGAAATGCTAAATCTTGCTATTACAAAGACTCCCTTACTGAAGACATCAAAAATCCTAAACAATTCTGGTCTAAGATCAAATCAATAACTAATGTATCTAACAAATCTGTACCTAAGCAAATTAAAGTTAAAAATGAAATCTTACAAGAACCATTTGCGATGGCCCAAGCCTTCAATAAGCATTTCTTATCAGTCTGTTCTTTAGTGCCCGAATCATTTATGTGTGGTAATTTACAACCTAATAACTTACGATCTACTAACAGCATATTTTCCTTTAGAACTATAATGCCCTTGGAAGTACAGAATGCCTTAAATGATCTCAAAATGAGTAGTGGTCCTGGGTTGGATGGTATTGAAGCCAGATTCTTAAAACTTTCATCTCATGTACTTATGTATCCTTTATGTGATCTTTTCAATATGTCGCTGTCCACCTATGAATTACCTAACATTTGGAAATGTTCACGCCAGTGGCGGTTCTAGACTCAATTACTCCCTGGGCGAGATCCCCCCGAGCCCCCCCCCCCAACAACAAAAAAATCTTCTTTTTTTTCAAACAGTCATTTTTTTAAACAGCAACGTTAACCAAAATGATGGAAATAAATAATCAGAACTTTTGAGGTTTTGACAGTTTTGTTGCAAAGCATAATCCATCTCATGGTGAAATTAGTTGTTGTGTTTGTTAAAACCGAATTATTATTTTATAGGCTAAGCATAGGTATCATTGCAAGATGGCTAACAAACGTAAAAGTTATACTAGGCTAGGCCCTATCAATTAACATTGACGTTAGCCCTTCACTCATGACATGATACTGTTATTATTAGGACATTACATACCTTTATCCTTTGCTCGTTTCTCCTCTTCTACTTTTCTTTTTTTTTGGAACTGGGCACCTGATGGCTTTGACCGCTTTCTGTCCATCGTGTTTGGCACTCGACAGTCGACAACAATCCACAAATTCCCATGATCCACTCGCGACCACAGTCAAGACCAAACCAATTCACCTGGGTGACCTCTTAATCGTTTTGTCACCTATTTTTATTAGCCATTTCACACAGTTAATTAAATGTGCAGGAATCATAGGTCTGCATTCATAACATTATGAGATGTGCGTTGTTTGGAAGAAAGTCAAGGTGTGACTGATTTTAGCCCACTAATAGACTGTTGTAGACTACTATACAGTGGATCCCCATTCATCCCCCCTTTCCCGTTTCATTAAGGAGACCCAGAGGTGAACTGTCCCCCGCAAACCCCTCCCTTCGCCCCTTCCTCTGCACAGTGCAGTGCAGTAGGCCTACCTTCTGAGCAACAGGGGCGCCAATTCCCTAATTCCTCACACAAGTGATGGATAATAGAAAATCGTTTTGCGACGTTTATTATTATTATTCTTTTTTTTTTTTTTTTTTTTTTTTTAAGCGCTCGTGCCGCCCCCTACAAGATGCCGCCCCGGGCGACCGCCCGGTTCGCCCGTACCTAAAACCGCCACTGGTTCACGCATTACTCCCATACATAAAGGAGGCAATGTACTAGATTTGAACAACTATAGACCAATTTCTATAATCTGTGCTGTTGTTAAAGTGTTTGAAAAACTAATTTATAACCAACTGTCATGCTATCTTAATGAAAATAATATCCTGTCACCTTCTCAGTCCGGCTTTCGGTCAAATCACTCTACAACTACTGCCCCTACTAAAATTAACAAATGACATTCTTACTGCTTCGAATACTTCTGATCTAACTGGTGCAATTTTTATTGATTTGACAAAGGCTTTTGATTGGTTAATCATTACATTCTCCTAGATAAACTCCATACCATTGGCCTGTCACGCACTGCATTACTTTGGTTCAATTCATACCTTCACAATAGAAAACAATGTGTGGCTATTAATGGAATAAAATCTGACACAGTAACTCTGCAGTGTGGTGTGCCTCAAGGATCAACACTTGGTCCACTTCTTTTCTCCATATTTATTAATGATCTCCCTTCTATTTGTAAGTGCTCTGTTCAGCTTTATGCTGATGACACGGTCATATACACCTCACATACAAATTTAGTACAGATTGAAGCAGATTTACAGTATGATTTTATTAGCTTACAACATTGGCTTGCAGCTAATAAGTTACTCCTCAATAAAATGAAATCACATACTATGATTTTTGGCACTCGACAGAATATTAAATCCAAATGCAAAACTAATAATTCATGTCGTATTTCCTGTTTGGATGGCACTACTCTGCAGAAAGTTAACTATATTAAATATCTGGGCGTATATCTTGATTCTGAGCTTTCTTTTGACTGCCATATTAATCACATTGTACATAAATTAAATTATAGTCTTGGTCTCCTTTACTGTTCTAGAAAATGTTTCCCATTTAAGGTCAGAAAAAAGATTGCTCTTCAACTTATATTGCCAATCTTGGATTATGCTGATTCTGTGTACTGCATTGCTTCTAATACTACTCTTGCTCCTCTTACGATAATTATGACCGCCGCGCAGCGAAGCGGCGGTCATATAGGTTTAGTCAGATTGTTTTTTTTTTCTTTTTTTTTTTTTTTCTTTTTCGCATGTCCAAATTTCCGTCAATGATTCCCGGGACACTGAAAGACCGGGGTAGACGAAACTTGGTGGGCATGTAATGTATGGAACCATAGGGCAGACACAGTTTTCTGTGAATATCTCAAGAACCGTAAGGTTTAGGAGGACCATTTTTTTTTTGTATGTTGATCTCAAGGGGCCATGTTAACCCATTCCATAACCACTCATTTCATGTATAGCGCCACCTAGTTAAACACAAAAAAGTAAAAATGAGGTGTTGTAATCGCAGGTATCTGTGACCTAACATAGTCAAAACTGCACGAAATTGGAAGTGTAGGATCATTATGAGACCCTCTGTATGCACGCCAAGTTTAGTGTAATTCCGTTCATGGGGGGCCACACAATAAATTAATTTATGTTACTATACACCAACTGGCCTGTAGGTGGCCGGAGACAGTTTTCTGTGAATATCTCGAGAACCGTAGGGCCTAGGAGGTCCACCTTTTTTTTGTATGTTGATCTCAAGGGGCCATGTCAACCCATCCCATTACCACTTATTTCATGTATAGCGCCACCTAGTTAAAAATTAAAAAGCAAAAAATTAGGTGTTTTCATCACAATATCTCTGGCTGACATGGTCATAACTGCACGAAATTGAAAGTGTAGGATCATTATGACACCCTCCGAATGCATGCCAAGTTTTGTGTACTTTCGTTCATGGGGGGCCTTACAATAAAACAATTTATGTGTACATTTAGTGACGTACACCAACAAAGATTCCCGGGACACTGAAAGACCGGGGTACACAAAACTTGGTGGGCATGTACCCCCACATGGATAGCATGGAACTGTCATTTTTCGTTTTGATCTGTAGCCCGAAAGGAGGGTAGACCAGACACAGTTCTCTGTGAATATCTTGAGAACTGTAGGGCCTAGGATGACCATTTTTTCTGTATATTTGCCTCCAGGGGTCATGTTAACCCAGTTCATGTGCACACATGTGCACAAACAGATACACACACACACACACATTCACAGTAATCATACGTATGACCAGGGCCGGCCCGAGGCATAAGCGAACTAAGCGGCTGCTTGGGGCCTCCTGGCCACCAGGGGGCCCCCAATCGAGTTTCTTTTTTTTTTTTTTTACATAATAAATAACGTAAACAAGTAACATCAATGAATGAATAAATGAAACAATTATCATTCAAATCAAGAAAATTATGATTTCATGATCAATATGCCTGCCTACTGCTACTGTGTCTGCCAGCCTTCTAGTCACGCGCATAAAGTAGACACCTCGGTGGATAGACACTGCAACAAGTTCAACAATCGGAAGAGACGGTAATGTTAAGACAAGTCACAAAAAAGGACGTATCCCTCTGGTGCCGAAAACAGAACGAAGAAAATGACAGAGGAGGAGAAAAACGAGCAAGATACAGGTATGTTTTGTGCTTGAGGTAGCTAGCTAGCTGTCATGATCTAATATAAGCCATCACCAGAGCTAAATCTCCGCCATCAACAGAGAAATGTCTCCCATTAATATATATTTATCTAGATGTATTTCAGATGTCAAGGATATTGGGATTGTTTTGGATGTTCAATCAAGCATGTACCCTAGCTCTAGGTGGGCTTATTATGTCGTAAATTAAAGTTAGCTAGCTGACTGAAGTGGACATTAGCACTACAGTAGCTACATGAAAACGTAGCTGAAGGCAAATTTACCACAGAGGGATTGTTTCTGATTTCGCACCTGAAAGTGTTGATAGTTTATTACTGCTCTATAATATGTGACATGGTGGTAAGTCTGATAGCAACAACAGACTAAGCCCAGGCTCCCAGTCCCAACCCAACCCACTGACTAGCGCGACTCTGGGCATCGGTAACGTTCCAGCTTCATAGGCAAAGATGGAACAGCAGTGCGCTCTGCTCTAAAATCTTTGGAGAGAGATGGTAGTGTTTGAGAAAATATACCATGTTGGGTGGGGAGACTTCTGTGATGAAAATAAACTTACATTTGATTAAGATAGTGGCAAGTGATGTAGCGGTGCTACCCTAATATTTAGGCTTCAGTAGATCACCATGTTAAGCGTTCACCATACTGCAATTAAGTATAAGTATGATTATGCCTCATTTGCCAATAGAATATGAATTGTTACATGTGGAATTGCTTGTTATTTGAGTGTAAGTAATGATAGCAAAATAAACTCATTCTGCTCGATCAACTATGCACTTATGCAATATTTTTTTTTTTCAGAGCCACTGTTGAAGTCCTTTGGAGCACATCTCTACCTCTACCTAACTCTACCTACCAGAAGGTGAGGTTTTCTTGAGGTGAGGTTTTCTTGATGGCAAATGGTTACATAGCCTGTTAATATGACACGACACATTTAACATTGTTTTTTTTTTATTTATTTATGTATTTATTTAATCATTGCAGGTTCGTCCACTGCAGAGTTGCAGATGCCTAAAAACCAGGAACGAAGTAGGAATAATTATCTATTTTTTGGGAAATTTTATTTTTGATTATTAATGTTTGTCTATTTTGTTTTTATTTTGTAGTTGAAAATTGCTCATTTAATGCACATTTGCGGATTTGTTCAGCAAATCTGTTGAAAAACAAGTCATTAAACTGATGTACTTGTTTACAACAAATACAAATGCTGTTGTATTTTGTTATTTGTCAATACAACTTCAGTAAACCACCCTTAGTGCTTCACTTTGAATATGAATGTTTCAAATAAATCTGTGATTTTAGTACCCTCTAAGATTAAAAGGTGAAAGGGTTGGTGTAAATAACAACTATATTAATACATTGGTTTACCAAGCACATGGGGCCAGAAGTCTAGATTGGAGCCCCAAAACATTTTTGGCATGTGAGCAAGGATGGATTACTGAATGAGCCTACCGAGCCCAAGAGGTCAAGGGACCCTGAACTCCAAGTAGTTGTGTGAATTCACTACCAATAAGTCAAAAAGCAAAAGGCTATGAATCTGAACAAATTTAGGTACTGCCCTTCTCCAGCTGACCATCCCAAAAATGCACCAGAATACAGGAAATCACATCTAACCCCCCCCCCCCCACACACACACACACACACACACACCCGTTTGTACCCACATTTGCACAAACAGGGTAGGGGGAGAGGGTCCTTATGCATCTGTGTCCAGGGGGACAGTAGTTCATAATCAGTCGCTGTATTAATACATAACCTCACTGTATTAATTTATAATATGACATGATAGTGTGAAGTTGTCAATTATCGCCAAGCACAGGTGACTGCGTTGTGGGAGGGGGCCCCCAAATAAAATTCTGCTTAGGGCCCCCAAAAGGCTTGGGCCGGCACTGCGTATGACACATACTCACACAGTAGACATATGTACGCTTCCATGCACAGGCACATACGCAGGCACGCACACACACACACACACACACACACACACACACACACACTCACACACACACACACCCACACACATAACATAAACATAACACAAACAATCAAGAATTTCTCATAATTATGAACAGGCAAGATGGAGGTGGGGTTGTATAAAATGAATTTTACATGTGAAATCTATGAACTAATCATGTTTTGGTACTTGTTGTCTAGCAGATACCAGTGAGAATTGATTGTGGATAATGCAATTTAGTGAGACAGTTAGAATCATATAGGCCTTTCAGCGTGATTTCTTTTTGTGGAAAAAATGTGCTGGACTGGGCGGCGGTCATATTTTGTACCGCTCTGCGGTACATCTAGTTTATAATAGATTATGTAGATTTATTCTTAACTGCTCACTCACAACTCACCACTGTACAATGTATGAACTTCTTGATTTACCCACACCACATATAAGAAGACAGATTCACTGGTTGCAATTTATCTTTAAATGTGTTCACTTCAACTATCCTTCTTATTTAAAACAGCTCTTAGTTCCTTTTTCCTCCACTCATTATTTAAGACACACTGTACATCTTTTCTTCTCAGTACCTAATGTCTCTAAATCCACATCCAAAAGAGCATTCATGTTTAAAGCACCTTCTGACTGGAATAACTTACCAGCAAATGTTCGCTCCATCTCATCTTTCAGACTGTTCAAACATGCCTTGGCAACTCATTTTCATACTAACTGTACATGTAGACTTTAACTATTTTCTCATACTTTTCTAGCTACTGAACCACTTGATTTTTTTTTAGCTACTGATCCACTCAATCTTTCTATTCTCTTCATTTTTCTCATTTTTATTTACAGTAACGCTTGGATATACTCTGAATCTTCATTATTCCCTGTTACTTATTATGCTGTAATTGTAGGCTCTGTGTGTTTTTGTTGTTATTGTTGTTTGTTTTGAGTTTCTTATTGTGTTGATTGTCTTGTTATGTTCTGTTTTTCTGTTATGTATTTTGTCTATATGTGTGTCTTGTTTCTACTGTATTTTGTCCTGGACCCCCTCGAAAACGAGATGATACATCTCAAGGGGCTATCCAAATAAAATAATTTCAACTACATGTCAGTTATTCGCACCACTGGTTAGACGTAAAACTGCATTTCGTTTTAGACTACTGGTATTTCATGTGTGCAATGACAATAAAGTTGAATATCATATGAAACATGAGGAAACATTCACAAAAATCCATGGCATGACCTCTCTTCTTGACAGCTGTTGAAAACCGCATGGAACTGACAGGGATTGTTTTGTTTATTAATAAATAAATAAATAGATAAATACAAATAAGACAATATGCTGATACCTTCTGCTTTTCCCAAATACAATGTAGCCTACAGGTGTACAGTACATGACCTTTCATCAGTCCACGTGCAATGGATGAACTGTGATGAACTGCCCTACTTGTTGTAGCGTGACTTTACAATGTGAAGATGTGATAATAATTAATAATCAAACTCATGATTTACTATTAAAAGATTTTTAGTCATATGACTGCTTAAATCCAGCTTGCTCTAAAATAAATAAAAATGTGCGTTTTCTCGTATTTTTCTGCCTCTCCTGTGTTGCTGAGAACCCCGGACGCCTTGCAACAGGGGCTCTGCCCCAAAAACCTTCGCTCCGGGTGAGTAAGCGTCCGTTTGAGGGCTACTTTCTAAGACACTGTATATGGGCAAAAAATATACTGCGCACGCACTGACACACACAGGAGTAGTGAACTCATCCAGGCATTTAGGAAGGAAAGTCCTATGCTCCAGGGCAGACAAAAAACCAAATATAGGCTTTGTTAGCAAATTTATTTGTTGTGAAAAATTGTTTTGGAAACTAAGGTCTAGGACACGTTGTGGTCTAAACGCACATCACACACCCAAGCGAGGATACGGAAATCTTTCTGATAAATACATGTGTATTTAGAGATAGGACTTAAATGGTTATAGATCCGTTGTGGTCAATTGAAGTGCTTATATGTTACAAGAATTGTCATAAAAAGGAGCTATAATTTAATTTTGACAAGAATCCCAAATAATAGGGTAGTTGATATTCACTCAAATCTGGACGGCCAGACGAACGTCCGTAGTGAGTTTCTGACCTCTCTCAGATTTTGATGACAAACAACTCTTGCAAATACAGCTCTGAATTTCTTCCTCTTTTAGTGAAGTTAATCACATTTTGAAGTACGAACCAAGGGAATAGGGAACAGCGACTAAGAGATAGAAAGTGACTCTGAAGTAGTCCACCTTCCTTAGCCCCCAAACCCCAAATAAGGAAATTTGATTCAGATAGAGAAAACCTCTCAACCAAGTAAACCCTATCGTACATCCTAAACCCGTTGAAAAGGGGCCCTCACATGAGACACATACACTGAAAGATACTTCCTCTTTTACCCTGTGATATTATTACAGTCCGAAGACAATTACACACAGGAGTAGCGATCTCAACTGTGTTAAGGGGAATCCCTTTAGACACCAGAGTAGTCACAAAACGCATACCTCCTCTTTTACCCTGTGAAATCCTCAGAGTCCGAAGACGAGCGCACCCACACCTACAGGAGTAGCGATCTCTACTGTGTTACGGGAGCCCCGTAGACACCAGAGTGGACACAAAACGCAACATTGCGATTGTTTAGAGATTTTAAAGGTTTTAAAACAATGCTAAAAAATGTTTGGCTAGTGCTACAAATCTATTCAGCTTTGCAGTGTCAGTAGGCGGTAGGCTACTTTCTGTGCGGCCTGCACACACACACAGGCATGCCAAACAAGCATACACAAAAATGTCAAGAGTGGGGGATGGAGTAGAGCAGGGGTCCCCAACCTTTTATGTACAGTACCATGGACCGGTTTGATTCCCATTTTTTTTTGCACGGACCGATGGGGGGGGGGGGGGTCCATGTTCCGTGTTGTGCATGCATTACTTGAAAAGAACTAGCTCCAGTTATGTATGAACAGTGAAGGTAACGAACTCTTAAAAATGTGAAAAACGTGAACTTGAAGAAGTGAAAATTTAACAATATGAACTTTGAAAATTGAACAACTTGAAGCTACATCTATCATGTGTGAACATGCTTAACAAAATATGGTAACAAAACATGGGAACTAAACGTGCATTACGAATATAATCAGTGGGAGCCTGTGCTTGTTTCCCTGCAACAAGAAGGTTCCATCTGGGGGTGATGGAAGACAGTGACACCCTCAGTGTGTTTGAAATGTCCAGTCGATTGCGCAATTTGGTCTTAGTTGCAGTCATTGCCGAAAACCTGGCCTCGCATAGATACGTGGTGGCAAATGGTAGCAACGTTAAACTTTTGTTGTAGGCTACCGGCCGGTTAGGAATGTCCCGCAGCCCGGTGGTTGGGGACTGCTGGAGTAGAGGATGGAGACAAATTGATAAGTGTGATTTATTTTTGCGGAACGGATGTACAGGACTGAGCAGTGGTCATATTTTGTACCACTATGTGGTACATCTAGTTGTGTTACATATTCCAAATGTAAAGCACTTTGAGCTGCATTCTGTGTATGAAAGGTGCTATACAAATAAAGCTTATTATTATTATTATTATTATTATTATTATTATTATTATTAGTCAAAGTATGGTAGGAGGAGCAGTGTAGAAGAGGGAGAGAGAAAAGTTGAGAGGAGGGAAGAGAGAAAAGAGCGTGTTAAGTGTGTATTAGGGGCGAGGGATAACGAAACACAAGGCCTTTATGAGAGCACTTAAGTAAGTGGGTGCAGACCCAGCAGTCACTTTGTAAACAAGTGACTTGAATTTGATGTGGGTGGCTAATATAAGGTGAGCTAAGGTAAGCTAATGGAGCTCAATCAACAGCGACGTAACATGTGCCCTTTTTGGTTGACTGAAGACCAGACACGAACATGTATGATTTTACTGCACAAGCTGGAAGGCCCTTGAGGAGTGTGTTGCAGTAGACAAGGCGTGAGATGACCATGGTCTGTACTAGGAGTGTACATAGTGCAGTGTTTCCCATACATTGACTTATTTGTGGCGGCCCACCACAATATCAACACTGACCACAACACAATGATTTTTCCAGGTTGTACTAAATTGTACTTAAATCTGGTTAGCATCAGTACCATGCTGCGCTAATTTGTTAAAAACTGTTGCATTCAAGTTAACCACCACAAATAGAATTAAGTTATGTGGGAAACACTGTAGTGGCGTGTTATGTTAGGTATGTTCTGATAGTTCTTATATTGAATAGTGCCAAGCGGCATGACCGGGCGACAGTGGCGTGCACAGACAGACTTTTTAGCGCACGTGGAACACTTAATTATAAAAAAAATTACACGCACATGTTGAATGAAATTTGACTTGTGCTGCAATTAGTAAATCAATATACAATTAAGACAATAAAGAGACCAAAATGTGTTAATTTATGTTGCCTAACAAATCCTATACAACAGAAAACGTTCGTCTTAACACATAGATTTGCAATTGCAAACTCTACCGAAATTATTTGTAGCCTATGTGGTCGTCCTCACGTTATCTGTCATAGACTTGGGCGTAAAACTTTATCAGGTGACCAGTCGGCTAAAAATGCTTAGTTGTTTGATGCTGTATGAGACATTTTACTGCACAACAAAATGATTACACGTTGGGCTTAGAGGGCAAACTGTACGATTTTACTTGATCTGTAAGACAATAAAGAGACCAAAAAGTACGAGAAGGAGTTATAGTGGGCTACTGACTGTTGTCATTACATGAATGCAGATGGGCATTTTTCACAGGTAATGGGGAACTACCCGTTTCTTCTGTCACAAATGAATGTGTTAATACATGTTGCCTAACAAAACATATACAACAGAAAACGTTCTTCTTAACACATAAATTTGCAAAATCTACCGAAATTATTTGTATGTGGTCGTCACGTTATCTGTCATTGATTTGGGCTACAGCGTAAATTTTTATCTAGCTTCATCTAACTAGTTTATCAGGTGACCAGTCGGCAAAAATGCTTGTTTGGTGCTGAATGAAACATTTTACTGCACAACAAAATTATTACATGTTGGGCTTAGAGGGCAAACTGTAAGATTTGGCTTGATCTGTATGTTACCTGGCTGATGGGGCACGGGAGAAGCAGCCTGTCAGCGACCATGCCTGCTATCTGACGAACTGAATTGCTATGGTGCTGGGCATCTGGCGTGCCCTGCGCGCGACCGCGCGAGTTCACGTGACAAAGGAAGAAAGATAGGCTGGTCGGGTGTGCCAGAGACTTTCTAATGAGGAGACACAGCACTCAAAAAATCCTCCATAGAAATGCATGGGGTTAGTTTGAAACGTCAATATGGCCGTTGTCTACACACATCCCACCCCTTCCTCGGCAAAACGTCAACATGTGAATACATTGAGCCAATCATGTGGTGTGATGTGAAAACATTGAGCCAATCATATGGTGTGTTGTGAAGACATCGTGCCAATCATGTGTCAACTCGCCGCTGGAGCATAATTTGTGTCGTGAAACCTTGCGCACGCGCATTTCTGCTGAAAAGGATGCCCTATGAGTGCCCAAACAGCGTTGCAATATGGCCACCGAGTGGAGGGACTTGCCTAAAAGGACTTTGGGTGTGCGCAAGGAGGTGGCTCATTTCGGGGCATTGTTTCAGTCGTTTTTAATGGCTCAGGTTTTTAAAAGATCATTTCGAAACCGACCTCAGTAAAATCTTAATAATATTAATAAAAAAATAAAATAAAAAAAAAACAAGTTTCAAAAGGGCATTTTCGTTGATAAAGGGCAAACTTCCTAGTGCTTTAGCACCACCTAGTGTCTATTTATGCACGCCTATGCCGGGCGACAGAGACAACATGGTCAGAGAAGGTTAGCTGGTCATCAATCATGACACCTGCATTTCTTGCCACCTTGGTATGTGCAAGAGAGAGGGTGTCAGTTTTGATGTTGTGATGTACAGTATGGTTTGTTTGGCTGGGAAAACCAGTAGTTCAGTCAGAGAAGTCAAGCTGGAGGTGATGTTCTTTCATCCAAGTGGATATGTCAGAGATACAGTCTGAGATCCGTGCCAAGACTGTGGCATTATCAGGCAGAAGGACAAATAAAGTTGTGTATCATCTGCGTAGCAGTGATATGAGAAGCCATGTGAGTGAATGATTGGGCTCAGGGAGGTAGTTTACACAGCAAAGAGAAGGGGCCCCAGCACTGAGCCTTGGGACACTGCTGTAGCAAAGCAGTGAGATGTGGACTTGTGTCTTAGCCATGACACATTAAACAAATTTCTGGTGAGGTATGATTCAAATCACGAGTGAGCTTTGCCTGAAATGCCCATGTCTGAGAGTATGGATAGTAGGATGGTTTGACTGTGTCAAAAGCAGCTGATAGGTCAAGCAAGATGAGAACTGAGGACTGAGTTGCTGCTCTGGCAGATTTGAAGGCTTCTGTCACAGACAACACAGCTGTTTCGGTAGAGTGGCCACTTTTGAACCCAGGCTGGTTGGAGAGGTCATTCTGTGAGAGAAAGTCTGTGATTTGTTTGGAAGTGGCCCTTTCTATAGCCTTAGAGAGGAGTAGGAGTGAGGTTGCTAGGTTACGGGGACGCTGGCGAGACACGCCGCTCCGTCTGGCATCATGTTTTTGTTTGTTTTTATGTAATGTTCATAATTTTATGTAATGTTCTGTTAATTTTTTGTATTTATTTTTCTAGTTAAATGTAATCACTCTTAATTTATGTTATTTTCGATCGTTCTTTGTTTATTCTTAGTCCTTTTTTTCTGATTAACAAACTCCGCTGACACCGTCAACGTCAAGTTAACGTTAACTAGCTTCCATTGGGCTGATGACTGCCTTATGTCATGGTTAGCCTGCCTTGTGTCTCTGAAGTCCCTCATCCATCCGTGACGGACATCCAGTGTCTGGACGGAGGGATTGCTCAGGGCCTAACGTTAATCTGCGAGAGATCTGCAGCTGCCATGACCACCGAGCTGCAGCTGACATGCGAGCTGCCATGCTACAGTAGCATCTACAGTACCATTAGGTGCCTGGAGTCTGGATTGAGTGCTAAGGAACTCTGATGACAGCGTCAATAACCATGAAACAACAAACTGTCGCTGTCTAGGACCACTGAGCTGATAATCGGCAGGGTCGCCCATCACGACTTCGGACTGTCTTTTTCTTCCAGTGCTCTCCAGACTGCCAGTGAATTCTCCGGGTTGGTCAATTATAAAAAACTTTGTTGGCGTTGCATCGGCTGTGTGCAGTTTTTTAACGCAGGTCATCATTGCCCTTGGATATTTGGAAATTGGACTAATTTAACATTAGTTTTTTCTTCTTTTGAAATTGATTTTCTTTTTACTTTTTATTTGTTAATTTTTTGTCTGTCTTGTATGTCTTGGTGTCACGGGTACGCTGGCGATTATGCCGCTCCGCCCGGCATCTTTTGTGTTTGTTATTTTTTGGGCACACTGGCGACTACGCTGGTCCATCCGGCATCTTTTGTCTTTTTGTTATGTGTCTTGTTTGTGGAGAGCTTTGGGTTGCACTCTGTGCATGTTAAATGCACTTTAAAAATAAAACTGACTTGACTTGACTTGACTTGAAAGTGTGTGATACAGTAGTTCTCCACCTGGATAGGAATAGGGTCTTGTGGGCATGTACTGTAGTAGGGTAGCTACATGTTAGGAGTTGAAACACCTCACTCTCAGTGAGAGGGGTGAATAAAGGAAATGATGCCACACCAGCAATTGCTATGTAGTCAGACATTTTGTAGAGCATTACTAAAGTTCGATTTATTTTCATTTCAAAGTATCTTCCTTGGTTTTGAATGTTTCAATGGGAAACCCTCTAGGAACTTAATGATATAGAAGACAAACCATTTTGTAGAAAGATGCATCATCATATGAGATTTACAACAATGTCACTCAAAAACAGTCTTTGGTAACATACAGTAAGTGACATGTCGCTCTGTCTGTGTGGCATTCTGAGACGTCCTTAAATTCTGGACCATTAGCCTATTGCTTGTTTAAATTTGGGACCTTGCAGCCGGAATTGCCCTTTGTTTATTCAAAGTCCAAAGTAGCCTGGGATATTCGAAGTGTCAGTTTATTGCACATAATTTTTACGTCATTTTGAATAGACACTGTTTGTTGGTGTGTCATTTTATGCAAACAAACTGCATATAGGTAAGCTTTATTGTTGATGTCAGACATGATAATCATCCAAACATCTTGCATCTTGACCTGTGCTGTAGTCAGAACGACTACTCTCGACCAGTATTTCCAAACACCAAACTTTCCGCCCATATTTGCGATTGAGCGATCAAACTGCTCTTTCTAGAAACACCAAATCCAAGAACGACGGTTCTAACTCCAAAGATTGCAACGGAAGTTAGCCAACTACCCTTTCTAAAAACGCACCCCAGATTGATAAATGGCTAGCTTTAACTAATACTAAACTAATGCAAAATAGTAAAGTGTTACCCCTACCTTAGGGTAATCCTAATGAATACATAACTAAACAACTACTAAATAACTAAATCCATGAAGTATGCAGTAAAATTACCACTGTTTTAAAGCTAGATTCCATGACAGACTCCAGAAGAACTTCCTGTACAAGTATGTAAAATTGCCTTCACAAATGGCTGACTCAAGATATTTCACAGACAGCAAAAATACGTTTTCAAATTATTTTTGAACGTACCAAGGCTGTTTCATAAATGGACAGCACTAGGAAGGTCATTACCCCACCAAGGGACCATAAACAAAAAGGGCCTTTACAGCAATGTCTTGCTGTGGAGAGAAGGCAAAGACAACAGACAATTACTGGATGAGTATTCAGAGCGTTTTCTGATTGAAATGCTGCAAGGTAGATCTAACATTCTTTACAATCTTCTGTGTAAACCAGATATTTCTGTTATCTGGAACTTTTTCCACGGAAACTGTGACAGCACCATGAATGAAAAGACTTCTGACTGTAATTTGTTACTGTGGAGAGAAAGAAAAGACAACAGAATATATGGATGAGTAGTGGTCAAGAAGGTGAATAGAGCTGATTAATAGCCTTTGAAAAGGCTGGAGTAGGTGACCCAGTGGTTGCCCTGTAGGCGAGAGTGACACATTTAAATTTAATTCTAACAGCTACAGGCATCCCATGAATGGTAACTAGCAAAGTAGTTACGCTTTTTGGCTGGTAAAAAGACCAAACACACCATCACATGTCATACCATATCTCATCAACCTCACACCTCATCAGGCTTTTTCTTTTTTTCTCTCTCTATTTTACAATTGCCACTTTGCACACACTCTCATTGTAGCACACACACACACACACACACACACACACACACACACACACACACACACACACACACACACACACACAGGTACCCCCTCTTCACACTCACACATTACAGCAAAGATTGATGTCTCATTTGTCTTCTCTGATTCATAGTCCAGACAATAAGAGCTGCTCAACAAAAAAATGCCATGAAATTAACAAAATCTTTATCCTGTAGTTTCACTGCCATTTACAAATTTGAAATGACACTGGAAACAAATTTATTTTTGTCGTTTTCGCTTACTGGCCAATTTTCTTTCAGTCAGCTGGCTTGAATATTCCCAATAATTATAATTTGAATGCTTCTCAAAATAGTTTTACAACCTGACTTCTTGAGCAGTGAAAAGCTGTCAAATATTATCAAATGATATGCCAGTGTAGAATTGAGGTTTGTCATACAACATCATGTTTTTAAAACACCAAATACTGCATTTTACTTTTACAATCTCTCTCTCTCTCTCTCTCTCTCTCTCTCTCTCTCATGCACACACACACACAAACACAGACAGACATGCCCACACATCCTCATATTCTGTATTCATTCACAAACCTCATACAGCTTCTGACTCCTAAAATATGAAGAGACTTGCAACACAAATCCTCTGTGGATTACTGCTTTGGCAGCTGCAGGTATGCAGGTAAATTTCATATAACATTGCACTCCTCAACTCTGACATTTTCTGGCAATAAAGCAAAAATGTACAATCATTATGTACATTGCATTTAAATTTCTGTGGCCAGCCAAATGTGTGGAACAACAAGTGATAAGTGTAAAGGAAGACAGGAAAGTCACATAATAAAGTGGGAAGAAAGAAGCATTGCGATTATCAGAAGCATTGACATTTGTACGACTCATATTTTCTTAAGTAAACAAATGTACCTGTTGCATTTTTTTAGACCTTTTAGGATGTTTTGCCATTTTTAGGCCTGCCTTCTGGTTGGCTGTCTGCCACAGTAAGCTCACCCATCCTGGGCCTGTCTCCCTGTGGTGTATTTAATGGGAAAAAAAACCTAAAACACTGCACTTTTACAGTTCACACTGTGTATGGGTGTATGAGCGTGTACTGTATGTGCATGTAGGTATGCATTCTTATGTAAGTGTGTTTATGTGTGTGTGTGTGTGTGTGTGTGTGTGTGTGTGTGTGTGTCTGTGTGTGTGTTTTGCATGCCTCACTAAGACAGGAAACAGCATGCCATCATTAACATCTACTCCGGGAGCATCCTTGAATTAAGCCTTTGCAACAGTATTAGTATGTAGCTTTGACCACATATTCCTCATTGATGTGTTAAAATCTTGATTTTAATTTTCCCTTTGAATTTGCCAGTGATTTACATCCGTCCTGCCTCCCATACAGTGCACAGCTGAGGCAGGGGCTCGCTGGTGGCACACAGAGCTTCTCCACTTCCCCTCTTTTTTTTGGCCTTGTTTGTTTCTGCGGTGGAGAATGTTGAAAGATGCCGGCATATTCTCTTGGGGGCGGGTGAAAGTGGTAGTGGTGGTGGAGTGGGTGTTGTGTGTGCGTGTGGGGGAGGGGGCATTTCTGCGAAAAATCACAGTGATTAGCATTACATATACTAATATGAAGGGGTGGGGGGTGTATGTCTGTGTGTGTGTGTGAGAGAGGGTAGGAGTGTAGGGGTGTGTGGATGGATTTATCAGTTTGCCTTCCCCCCACACCAAGCACCAAATGATGCTGCGAGCTAATGGTGTGTGATCCCCGCCACGTCCTAATGACTGACTTCATTTTCCATGCTGGAGTAGAAATCAAAGGGAATGGCTTAGCAGGCCGTGGTGTCGAGGCGCGCAGCGGCACAAACTCTGTGTGTCTGTGCGAGAGGCAGACACGTGGGACTGCTAAAGTTTTCCCTGAGTTTCACATCATTAGTGTGGTGTGTAATGAGAGTGTGGGTATGACATTAACTACATTTCCCATGATCCCTCTGGACAGCCACTAAATGCTTGTTGACCACGAGTGTGGGGGGAGGGAGAGAGCGAGTGAGTGCGAGTGTGTGTGTGTGTTGAGTTCTCTGAACTCAAAAAATCACAAACAGATATGGAAAGTGCATATTAGAGAGTGGATTTCATATTCATATTTAAGTGCAACTTCATCACATCACATCTTCCACAACCCTAATTTGACCAATTGATTGATTCATTTTGACCAATACAGTATATATATATATATATATATATATATATATATAATATGGATAGCCAGTTATTTATTCACTACAACTTTCTACAGAACTCCAGTGCTTAAGGGGTCATCCACGTGATACCAGCATCCAAAGGACATTGAAACACCTGCAGAGACAAAGGCACTATGGTGACCTTGATGCTACAGTACAAGCTCAAGACTACATTAAATGTTTTTATGATACTATAACTCTGTGACTGAATTCAACAGGTCATGAGCTGAATATAGCTACAGTGGAGACAAGCAAAAGCTCATAAAACAATGTTGTCAGTTGAAATAAAAGAGACAGAGCTGTTTATTTGATGGAGGCAACATATCAGTGTGTTCCTGCTGTCCTACTGGAATTGCTCTGTACACACAGAGATAGGATTCACACCCTTTTATGTTCTGATCATTACAGTGGAAGTGGTAGGGACATGGTAGCTTTTCTGTGGGTAGTGGTGGCTGGGCAGATTACTACCAAACACCACTCATTAAAGGATAATTCCTGTGTGATTTTGACCTAAAGTTTGTTGAAACATGATACCGAGTGTGAACGTATGTCTCATAGCTCACCTCGGCTTGTCCCCTGCACTCAGAAATCTGGTACTATTAGCCAATGCTACCAACACAGTGTTTCGTTGTGGTGCCTCGGGCATCGGCCTAGCCATGCAAATAAATCACTGTTTTACACCATTTACGAGGCTCAAAGTAGCTCCATACTTCATTCGTAGACTACCGAGGGCCTTGACATTTAAAACGAAACATAGAGAACTTTGAAAAAACACTGGTAGTTTATTTACTTTTTTTTTGTGATTAACTTTTTATTAGGTTTTTAGTAAACACAAAGACAAAACAAAAAAACAAACAAAACCGTCATCCTCATAACATGAAGTCAGGCAATAGTCGCCAAAGGGGGGGGGGGGGGGGGTCATCCAGTAGGGCAGTAACCAAAGAAAATTGTTCAAGGAGGGATGCAGATATAACTCTCTAAGTCTCTAAGAAGTTCACACACAAAATGTCTCCAAGCATCCACAGTTTCTGGCTTTGCCCGATGGGCTCGAGCTGTGGAAAGTTCCAAGTTAGCCATGTATCTGACATTTATCATCCAGTTGTTGACTAAATTCAAGTTCTTATCATGCCAGTAACTCAAAATTGTTTTTTTAGCTGCTGTAAATGCACAAAAAAGGATCCTCCTGTAAATTATTTTAAAATGCAAGACTGTGTCATCATTTAAGAAACATAAACATGGATCTGGGTCTATTGTAAACAAGAGTATCTTACTCATAACTTTACACACATGAGCCCATAACGCTGTAACTTTGTCACATTCCCAGAACATGTGCATTACTGTCCCCACAACAGTGTTCAAACATAAAGTACACTCACGGCTAGAAAGCAAACCCATTCTATATAATCTATAAGGAGTGGCATAACACCTATGGATTAGTTTAAGATTGATAAATTGGTGGCTCCAGTTCCTGGAGGTGTTGTTAATATTCGTCCATATCCTTTTCCAGTTTGGCTCAGAGTCTTTAAGTTCCCTGTCCCAGATGCTTGTGATGGGTAGTAGGTTACATTGAGAACGTGTGAGTTCTTTGTATACTCTTGAGACCCATCCTCGGACCCATTGGAAGGTGCCAAACCACTCTGACAGTGGATGAGTCTGTATTTGCGCATTGCACTTCAAGCCACATGCCATCAAAGAAGACCTTAATCTTAAAAAAAGAAAAAACGTAGAAGCTGGAATGTCAAATTTTTGCCTCAGTTCTTGAAAAGAATTAAGACCATTGTCACCATATATGTTTTCAAAAGTGTGGATACCTTTCGTTGCCCACAGGGGAAATGTGAATGGTTTATTCGCTGTTAAGATAAGAGGGTTATTCCAGAGGGGGGACAGTTTATGAAACAAGGGCATGTTGCCAAGACATTTCTGCACTTTATACCACACCAAAAGGGAGTATGACATTATACTACCTAGCTTAGCACGGCTCTTGTTTCTGTTTAATATATAGGGTTGGGCACCGAAACACAGTTCTAATATGGCACCGGTGCCGACGCAAACGGTAGTAACTGCATCGAATAATAATGTGGATTTCGGTGCCTCATTTCGGTGCTTAAATCTCGTTTTTTTTTATTTTTATACGAGGCATCACTGCATGTCATGCGCCATCTCTAACATCTTTCTCTGATAGCAGCACATCCAGATACAGTTAGCTAACATAAACACTGGATGTATAAACCAGAGGGGTGCAATACATAGGCGAGTGGACAGTGTTTGACAGCTTGCGTGAGCTCATGTAGCTTATATCACGAGCTCCTGTCAAAATCTAGCAGTGGGCCTTACATACAAGCAAAAGGCTATGAAACAACATCAACAGTATACGTTACACAATATCCTCGCTAATGCGCTAACTGGCATTTATTTGAAATGTTATCAGCAAGTTGTAAGATGAAAACTTTATTTCACGTTGTGTTCTAAACAACATAATGGCATGATATTAATCTTTCATGTGCATGAGGCCCATATAGCATCACAATGAATATGAAGATCATGTTAAAAGTTAGCTGGCAAAAACATAAATATGTAGGTTACATACCTGATGTTACTGAGCTGTCAAAGAGGCTACGGAACCATCTCTGTACGTTATCGCTAATTAAACTCAGCTGACTGGTGTTAGCGCATAGCCATAGCCTAGTTGCTGCTAAAATGCCTACTAGCGCTGGGAATCTAAACACTTCAACACCGACATGTAGCCTAACATGTTCAAACTATTGCGTGTTATGGGGGAAGACATGAAATTCCTTGAAGCATTTGGGAACACACTGAATTAACTGGAAAGTAGAGTCCCTGTTAGAATAGCTTGCTTGCCAAAAATGCCGTTGTCCAAGACTGGCAGTTGTATGGCAAGCGGTTTTAACATACCTTATGGCAAACCTCCTACACTGGGTAAACTTGAAAGCAGAGCTTACTTGTGTGTGCATCCATGGCAAGCTGTTTTAACATTTAAATGTATTATGCGTAGGAGCAATGAGATATTGATAGTAAATTGAATATAACAGTTCAATTTCATGTTCAAATTTGTCAATCAATAAAAAAAGCTATTCATGTTTTAGACCATTTAATTGTAAAAACAAAGTACCGGTTCAGGCACCGTTTCGGCACCGGCACCGCTTTAAAAGTATCGATTTAGCACCGGTATCGGATAAAACCCAAACGATACCCAACCCTATTAATATACAAAAGGTCCTGCAAACTATGAGGTGCCGCTATAGCTTCCTCTATAATCCTCCAAGGTACTGCAGAGTTCACAGTTGTCCAAGTACGCAATGCTTGTAGTTGAAAGGCCCAGTGATAAAATTTGAAGTTTGGAAGGGATAGGCCTCCATCCAGCTTGGGACGCTGTAAGGTGGTCGATTTGATTCTTGCCCTTTGATCAATAAGTTTTGCAGGAGGGGGGGCAGGTAACATAAAAGATAAAAAATTTAATCGGGGTAGTATATTCATCTTGATAATGGAGTTCCTTCCCTGTAAAGACACAGGCAGGACACTCCATCGTTGTATGTCACTTTTGACCTTCTGGTAGCCTAGAAATCTAGACGCACCCCTAGCGGCAGCAAATTACATTTGCTGCCAGGGCTAGTCTAGCAACTCTCCGTTGGCTTGTGAGCTCCAGAAATCGAAACTTAATCAGGACATTGAAATCGTGTATAGAGTCGTTTGGTGGGCTTAACATAATGATTGATGGCAGAATTGCAACGGTTTGGCTTGAATTCCCTGCTACTTGAAAACAAATATCCTATTGCGTCCTATTGCGTGCAAAGGGAATTTGAAAGACAACTGATTATCCCGCCCCTCGGACTGAGCACTGCGAACAGTAAGTGCCCAGACCCTACATTTTAATGTGGGTCTGGCTCGCCAGGCTAACCTTCTGGAACACTTTTGCATAATTTTCATTTATAGTTTTAGATACAGATGTGTATATATCCACACCAAGATAGCGCATGGTAGAATTAGAAGGGATACCAGGAGGAAGTGGGATTGTTTTTGGCTGAGAGTTAAGAGGGAGTAAAACCGATTTTGACCAGTTTATCTTATAACCCGCTATATCTTTGAATTCTTCAAATAATGAAAGCACATGGGGGATTGAACTTCTTATATTAGACAGAAAAAGTAGAATATCATCGGCATAGAGAGAAATGACATGCTTAGAACCATGTATAGTGATGGGGTGAATATGGTCATGTTCTCTAACTGCCTGTGCCAATGGCTCCACAGACAGTGCGAATAAGAGTGGAGAGAGAGGACAGCCCTGTCTTGTCCCTCTCTGTAATGTGAAGGCTGAGGCCTGATGATTACCTGTTATGACAGAAGCCAGGGGAGTCTCATAAAGGGTCTGAACCATAGAAATAAACTTAGGGCCAAATCCAAATTGCTTAAGAACTTCCCACAAAAAAGGCCAGGAAATTCTGTCAAAAGCCTTGACCGCATCCAATGAGAGCGCTGCACAATCATCTGGAAGGGTTTGTGTGATATCGACAATGTAAAGAAGTCGACGTAAATTGTCTGCAGCCAGCCTTCTTTTCATAAAACCAGTTTGGTCAAAGTGTATTAACTTATCCATCACAGTGTCAACCCTGTTGGCTAATACTTTTGCATACATTCCAGTTGCTGCTACTGGAAGCAACTGAATCCATGCATTTCCACTGAATTATTTTTGGAATCTGATCCCTTATCATACCTGTTCGTTCGTACTCGTCGCTCGACTTATCGTGACTAAATTCAAGATGGCATTGAATGGTAAAATTCCTAAAGGTACTGTCTGTATAAATTGCCTTGTAAATAAACTACCAGTGCTTTTTCAAAGTTCTCCATGTCTCGTTTTAAATGTCAAGGCCCTCTGAAGTCTACCAATGAAGTATGGAGCTACTTTGAGCCTCGTAAATGGTGTAAAACAGTGATTTATTTGCATGGCTAGGCCGATGCCCGAGGCACCACAACGAAACACTGTGTTGGTAGCATTGGCTAACTAGCGCCAGATTTCTGAGTGCAGGGGACAAGCCGAGGTGAGCTATGAGACTTACGTTCACACTCGGTATCATGTTTCAACACACTTTAGGTCAATATCACACCGGAATTCTCCTTTAACACGGAAAATAAGGGGGAAAGTCAATACAAATGCTAAACTAATTTCTTTTTTGTTGCCTCACATCTGGCTGAGTATGGGAGAATATGCTTTCCAAAATGACACAGAGAGACGCATTCTCTGTTCCTCACCCAAACTCTTTCTCCCTGGACAGTGCAGTCTCCATCTGTGGTAACAACTGAGACAAAACCATTATTTACAAAAGAGGTAGGGTGTAGTGGCACAGTAGTGATGGGAGGCTTTGTATTTTATAGACCCTCATATCACATTATCCATTCTCTCTCTCTCTCTCTTTCTCTCTCTCTCTGTGTTTGTATCTCTTTCTCAACCTCTCACAGGCACACACAGACACGCTCCTCTCTCTGTCAACCCCCATGGAAACAGAGGGTTTTTATTGTTGCGTTTTCACATTAATATTAAATGTAACTAATGAGGTGTGATCACCTAGAGCAGGATTGAGACGGATGAGGAGGTGTGTGTGTGTGTGTGTGTGTGTGTGTGTGTGTATGTGTGTGTGTGTGTGTGTGTGTGTGTGTGTCTGTGTGTGTGTGTGTGTGTGAGGGGGCAGGTCTGACAAAGAGCCTCATGCTCGTGGCTGTCGACAACTTCGATTGGGAATGCTGCCTTTTGGTGGAGTCTCAGTGGTGCGTTGAATTCACCCAAGGGCTTGCCACAGCCACCAAAACACAAGAAAACAAAGTGATCCATTATAAACCTCAAAAATGTGTGATAAAAAGTGAAATGAGCACACACACACACACACAAGAGAAACAAACAAACTCCCACGCAATCAATCACTCTGTGGAGATGAGTGGTAAAGAGAAGGAAACATGTCCTCATCGACACAGTGGTGCTGAGGATAGTCCTGTTTTATACAAAAAAAAAAAACAGACTGTTTTCTTTGATAAAGCTCCCACCCCATTGTCTTTCTGTTTGCTTGTATGGTTTGTCATCTGATGCGTATTAGTCCCCCATTCAGTGGAGGGACATTAATCAAACTTGAGTTATATAGCAGCAACCCTGCTATATACCCCGGAGAGAAAACACCAAACTAGCAAACAAGCCCCAAACCCTCAATATCAAGGCAGTTTGAACCATTTCAAATACAAGGCCTATCAGTCATTACCTACATTTCTTTATCTTTGTCCTTTTCTTTCTTTTTTTTTCTTTCTCATGATCAACAAATTTCACATATCACATCATCATCCATCTTGTTGAATAGCACTTAACCTGTTGATGATTGAAACAGACCAACATTAGTCGACACAGGTGGAAAACAACAGAACTATATACCGTAGGGGTGTAAAGATTAACCGATACGTATCGGTATCCGTTTTTAACGTGTAAGATATGGCTACATCGATACGTGAAGCCCCGTATCGGAAAAAAACTGAAATGAACCGGTCGTTATATCGATTTACTTTTTATGAATCGGTGCACAACCTTTTCTGCTCGCTCAGACTCATTTACGTTCCAAGCAGCGCGTTCATCCCACTTCCGGTTTTGAAACTATACGTGGCACGGAATTGTGGGTAATGCAGTTCATTTTTGGTTACCAATACAATACCAATACCTCATTACCCATACATCTATTGTAACTTAACCATGTGACAACTTGCACTCGGTCGGCTTTTGTTTTTCGAAATCCAGCGCAAAATTAATTATAGCATTCCTAAACAGCAACGATAGTCTGTAGAGTAGCCTTAGCTTTGATGAAGGGATTTCCTTAATGTTAAATAATAATTTGGCCCTTGCTGCTAAAACGATGCATAAATTATTAGCCAATGATTTTGTTCATATTCACTCAGACTTGTGGCATTTTAGGTTTCTGCATTAGGTCTACTGTTGGAACAAAATAAGCCCAGAGAGTTCATTGATTTGTAGGCCTATTTTATTATTTTAGGGTAGGCTAGGCCTATATGAGAAAAGGCCAAGAGTGTCTTAAGCACTGTTTTATTTTATTTCGGTATTGTCTTACCTCAACAAGGCTACAGCTCCATGAAAACAATCAGATATAACTCTATAAAACTCTTTAAAGTCTATAAAAATGTATTTTTATGTTGTATTTGGCTGCTGTGCATGACTGAAATGTAGACTATTCTTTTTTCATTTCAATACAGTATATGAAACAAACCTCAGTTTAGACAATCATATTCACACATTTTGTTGCCTAATTGACAACCATGACCATGATAATTGATAATATAAAATGAATGTGCACCTTGAGCAAATTATAAAAAATCTTTCAGAATGCTTTCCATTCTTGAACTGCATCGAATTGCATCGAATCGCATCGCATCGAATCGTACTGAATCGTTTTTTATAAACATGTATATTTTCTTGTATCGAATCGTGCCCATGTATCTAGATGCGAATCGTATTGTCTTTTACATGAGAGATTCACACCCATAACATACCGCATTATAGACAAACAACCTCTCTCGTCTCCAAAGCCACAGCTTCCTGCTGATATGTTTCACTGGGTTGCGCTACAGTTGTGCTTGCGGTGTGCCATCTTTGCCTAATGATGGGCGGAAGCAACACTTAAAAACCAAATAGGACTTAATTGGGATCAGGAGACAACCTGTCTCAAGTACTGTGCTGTGCTATTGCACAGAGCCAGACAATTGTGTTCCTTATTCGGCCATGAGGGGAGAGCCTCTGGGTCTTTCCGTCTGTCTGCGGACAGGCTCTCGTCACTCCACTGCATGGAGATGAGAAAATGCTGCTGAGGGTAAAGCCAGCATGTATACGATACATATATATATCAGTGTGTGTGTCTGTGTGCATCTCTGTGTGTGTGCGCCTTAACAAGCCTGTGATTGTGATTGCCGCTCACACAAATTTGAACCGTACATGCTTTGTTTACTCAGGCAATTTGCTTTAAAATTCAGACACATTAACTGCTGACTGCGAAATAGTTTACCTTCTCCACTTCCCTCCTTTTTCACTGATTGAAATAAAATCTGACCAACAGCATTTTACATTGCTGTCTTTAGCCATTAAGCTCAGGCATATTGCCAAAACAAGTATTTTCCTCCATAAAATTGTAGCCCTGAGTTTTACTAATTTCTTGAATAGTTGGTTTTATGATCAAATATTTTCCTGTGATATAACACGGTGGCAGTGGGCAGACCGACTGAAGTATAAGTATATCACGTTTTTTTTAAGCTGAGATGTGTCTAAATTAAATTAATACTTGTACACTTTGTTCATTGTTTTGTTTTTAAAACGACATGTAGGGCCCTATCATGACCGTCTAAAGCGCATCGTCACTCGTCAAAAGCTTATTCAAATTTAGTAGGATGTCCAGTCCACAATGAGACCGTTTGGAATAGTCATTCCACTAAACCATGCTTTACTAAAACCTAGCATAGCCTTCACACATTTGCACTCCTCTATTATTTGAACTCATTGGCAAAGTGAAACTAACTTCACCATGGTGTCAGTCAACGACAAGACAGTTATATGCAGTTACTTTCACTATTGACTGGCAATGGGTTACCATCGAAAACATAGGCTGGAAAAAGCAACACTTACCCTAATATTGCTCAAATGACTGAAAAAACAAAAACATTTATCCTGCAGAGGAGTTGCTTATATCTCGTGACAGTGCATCTTCAGCTGTGCTTCATACGTGTCTCTCGCCTCTCCCCTAATCACTTTTAACCGTCATTACCAATTTGCAAATGATGGTGAATAACTACTCATCATGAGATGTACAGTATTTCGTAATATCTTTATTCTAATTATGTTTCCCATTGTAATCGTGCAACTTGCATGGACGTGCGCTGCATGGTGTGCATTTGTGAATGATAGAAGGATGGTGCGTGTACCCGCCAATATGGCTGTTGACAATGCGCTCCTAAAATAACATATAAACAACTCGCCATAGACTTCTGACCAGGTGTACAATAGCGATTTTTAGACAATGCGCTAAGCCCCTCCCTAAGTTGTTAATTGCCACACCCCTGTGTGCATTTTTTACAAAATAAACATGCAAAATAAGGAATTATAGTCTGCGCCGATTGGGAAACAAGTTTTACGCCATGCGCCAGGGTGCAAAATACAGCCCGTAGTATCTTGGCACACATACTGGTATTATATGGCTGCTGAACTGGGGGAGCCACTGAAGCACATCTTCAATTTGAGTCTACGCCTTGGACAAGTTCCAACACTGTGGAAGACATCATGTCTCACCCCTGTCCCTAAGAAGCCACACCCTAGTGAGCTTAATGACTACAGACCTGTCGCTCTTACATCACATGTGATGAAAACAATGAAGCGACTGGTCTTAGGTACAGTATGCTCAGACCCCAGGTACGCCATGCACTAGACCTGTTACAGTTTGCATACCAGGAGAAAGTGGGCGTGGACGATGCCATCACTTATCTTCTACACAGGACACATTCTCACCTAGACAAGGGGAAAAGTGCTGTGAGAATCATGTTATTTGATTTCTGAAGTGCTTTTAACACCATCCAACCCCTCAGACTGGGAGACAAGCTCTTGCAGATGAGTGTGGACGCTCACCTGGTAACCTGGATTACAGATTACCTGACCGAGCGACCACAGTTCGTCAGACTGAAGAACTGTCTCTCTGACACTGTGATCAGCAGCACCGGAGCGCCACAGGGAACTGTGCTCTCTCAAGTCCTGTTCACCCTGTACACAACTGACTTCTGCTACAACACCGAGTCATGCCACATGCAGAAGTTTTCTGACGATACTGCAATTGGGTGTATCAGGAACGGGCAGGAGGAGGAGTACAGGAGCCTGGTGGAGGACTTTGTGCAATGGTGCAATCTTAATCATCTTCAACTCAACACTTCAAAGACCAAGGAGATGGTGGTGGATTTCCGCAGGTCTAAAGAGAGAGAGAGAGAGAGAGAGAGAGAGAGAGAGAATGAGTAGGGCAGACAGAGCCTGGCCAGCCCCAGAGAAGACCAAGAGACGAGGTCAAGAGTGAAGAGAGCGAGCTCCAAGAGCTATCCTCATTCACCAACACATTTGAATATTCAGGACTCTCCCAACTCGCTTGTAGATCATTGGTCACGGTGTGAAAACACAGGTACCTGCAGACTACAGTGTATTTCCTAGTCCATAACTATGCACAGATACATTAAATTGTAATGAAACCATGATCAGACTTTTGCCCACATTACAAGTATTAATTCAAGACCAAACATAAATGACAAACACACATTTACAGAGATAGACAGTGATTTCAGAAGTCCCCTTAGAATTATAAGGTTCTATCTGACATTTTTGTCAATAATGAGTTATTGACATATTCTTATTCTGTGACACCTTAGGAAGATGAGGTGAGGTGTTTCTTGTAGTTATATGCATTTTTGGACATTATATCTAAAGAGGTTTGTTTCGCAATCTCAGTTTGTTTGTTTCACAGTCTCAGTCTCGGTTTGTTTCAATATCTCAGAACTGCTCAGAACGTAGATAGAACCTTGTAATTCTAAGGGGACGCAATACTGTATGATAATTAGCTTGGCCTAGCACCCTGTGTGTGTGTGTGTGTGTTGGGGGGGGGGGGGGGGCATGGGGTTCCTTTGTGGGGGTTTGCCATGTGGTAGACTTTGGTAGCTTTGTTCTGAAATATTGGCCTTGCAGCTGCAAAAGGCATTCTTTAGAAATGCAAAAGGTTTAGCTAAAAGGCTGGTCCTTACAGTATGTCCCATTTTAAACACAAACATTGTGTCCCCATTATGAAATAATTGCTAAAACTTCTGAGGTTGCACCTTACTTGACACCTAAAACCTGCTGGAAAGTAAGAGTAAACACTTGCCAATCGGTTTTTAAGTGGCACTAGCGTGTACACTCCATGTATATTCCATGTTTGGTGGATCAAAGCTTTTCACATAGATTTCTACATTTCTCAACCTCTATTTGCTCAGATAAACTCCTGGGGCTGTTCATTTATGCGGCCCACTCAAACACGACTTCATCTCTGTAGCCACACAGCCTACACGGAGCAAATCCTCCAGAGGATTTGTGCAGTCATTTCATTTTCTCTAATGATTGGCTTTGCTGTGTCTAAAAGGCAAACTCTTAGTGAGATTCTTCATTACAGAGTATGTAATGTGTGTGTGTGTGTGTGTGTGTGTAGCGAGTCGCTACAAAGATAACCAGTCATGCAGAGTCACGAGAAATTTGCTATTTAAAACAGCAGTAAAATATAAATATATTGAGACTCTAGAGGAAGCTCAAAAGTAGCAAAAAATACCTGAACCTGCATAGTATACCTTTAACATTAAATGTGTATGACCACATTTAGTAACCACAATTACTTGCCCAAGTATGGATGCTTGCATGTATGGGAGGTTGGATGTCTGTTGGCCATGCATGGGTGTGTATCTGTAGCTGTTCTTATGGTGGGTCATCATGATCATACTGTATGTTCACTAGTTCATTATGTTCATTTGTTTTTTGCTTCCAGACATAAACTGTAAGCTTAAAGGTAAAAGTGTGTGCATGCTGTGTCTGTGTGTTACATTGCTATCTGAGTGTGTGTGTGTGTGTGTGTGTGCATGTTTTTGTGTGTGTGTGCTCTGATGTTACTGCTGTCATCTGTTGGTTGGCGTGGCGTGAGCCATTGCTCCTTGGTGCTCCATAATTGAGGTGGGGCCGTGGTAGCAGGCTGAGTTAAAATGGTGCTATTAATTAATGGCGTAATTAAAGGCTGGCGGTGACATGCCGAGACCGGCTGACGTGGATGGATGGCACGCCGCGCCTCAGCGCCAGCCGTCAGGAGCGGCCGTGCACCCGGGTGGGCGCCCATAATGAATGGCGGTAATTTAAGGCGGGTTTCCGTGGCGACAGGACCACCTACATGGGCACGGCTGGCACCTTGGTTGCCGCGGCGGCGGGCATCTTTCAGCTTGGCACCTCTCGCCATTGCCATTGTGTTGAAGTCAGGTGGAAGAAACAGTGGCAGCAGAATGTGTGTACCTTCAGCATCAACAACTTTCTCTCACTTCTCACCATCTCAACTAAATGTATTCTTTTCTTCTTCCTCGTTGCTTTACTCTCTCACTCACTGGTGTGCTTTTTAAATCTCAAATTTTGTGTAGGTTATATGTGTTAGTGAACAAAATATTTTTTTGTTTTTTATTTTGAAGTACGTCTGAGGTAGACCTGTACAATAGGCTGATGCCATAGCCAAATACGATACAATAGTTTTCATGAAACACCTCTGAACATCTGATTGTGATTTTCGCGATGCTGACTTTACAGCAGCTGCACTATTCTGGTTCAAATTCTATTTGAAATGTCACTTCAATGACACTTGTTCTATTTATGATGTCACTTTCCAGTTTTTTGGTAATGATGTGATTTTATTTTAACTATTGTACACTGTAAATCTGACTCTGCTCTCTGTTTCATAACATGGCCTACTGCTGTGATCTGCATGTCTGACAACCTGATTGACACTGAAATACAGTAGGCTAATACGAAAAGGTCTGTGCCGTACGGAACCCCGGAGATGTCATGGTAAGACATTTTTCTGTGAATATCCAGAGAATGTGCACTCATTTTACTAAATTGTGTGCTCATTTTACAAAATCATGCTCTCATTTTACTAATTTGTGCACTCCATTTAGTAAATCGTGGCGACTGCAAGCTTCTGAGGGAAACTCACGAATGTTGAATTCCACTGAAAGTATACAGTAAGATCACAAGTGGTTGTAATCCAACTGTAGCCTGGAAAATCCAGACCCTGATAATCTAGAAAGATTAAGGGTCTGGCAAAGAACAATGTAATGGCCCAACTCGAGGGGCGGCAACAAGCATGCATTTAAAAATCTCACTGCACGCAATTGGATAACACCATGTTTACTCTGAATGATTTCGGACTTCGACGCAATCGGATAACACTACGACCAATGTGTACTGTCCTCCAATGTTGCAGCGCTGTCTTTATCAATTTAGCTGGTTCCCCGGAATGTTGGGGTAAAAGTAACGTGCATCATTGTTCTTTGCCAGAGTGTCTCGCAGAGACAATTCAATTGTGCTCTCGCGAGAACTCTGGATTTCCAGGGTAATCCAACTGCCTGTTAGCTCGCAACGATCAGATACATTTGTGCCAGTGTGACATACTTATAACCTGAGTAGCAACGTTTTGTCAGCTGACTGCTATTGTACGTGTGCACAAATAATACAATGTTGACATATTTTAGGTTTCTAATTTATATGGTCATGAGCATTTACACATATGGGATAAATGAAAGAGAAGAAAACAAGAAGACAGCACAGCAGCTGTAGCCTATGAAAGACTATGATCAGACCAGGATACTCATTGCTAGCTCAAGATGTTAAGTATAGTCAAGAACACAGTTGAAGACGTCCGGACATCATGGCAGGCTACAAGAGAATTACCCTATTTGTCCAGGTCAGTCACCAATGAGAAGATACAGTAAAGTGCACAGGTTTGTTGAACCAGTATTTTGATTGCAATGATAGGTTGTACTATGAACTTGAAAAGCTAGGGGCGAAAGAGAAATATTTAGTTGGTTGCCATCTGCAATCTCACCGCTTGATGGCAGACATTTCCACACAAGATAGCTTTAAAGCTTGCAGAGACATTGAAAATGATTTTAAAGGGGTGGTTCAGGATTTTGGACATAAGACCTCATTTCCAAGTAAGCAAGTGTGATATTCAAAGTCAAAGTCAAAGTCAAAGTCAAAGTCAGCTTTATTGTCAATTTCTTCACATGTTCCAGACATACAAAGAGATCGAAATTACGTTTCTCACTATCCCACGGTGGAGACAAGACATATTTTAACAATTTTAAGTCCACAGACAAACATAACATTCAAGTAAACAAAAAAGTAAGTAAATAAGTAAATAAGAGGGCACATATAATGAAAAAATAAGAGCAGCAAAATTTGGTTGAAATTGTGCATAGACAGTCAATAAAATAAAATACTAGTGCAAAGTCAGGCCAATAAGAGGCTGAGGTAGTTCTGTTTGACCTAAGTAAGAAATAAAGTGGCATAGTGGTGCAAGTTATGTAAGAGCAGCAGAAGTGTTGTGTTTCCAGGACAACAACAACAAGTTGCAAAGTGTACAAGTGTGCAAGTGGAGTGGTGCAGGCGGCCATTTGTGGGTCCAATGTCCAGGATGTTATGTAGCTGAGGGTGGAGGGGGGAGAGGAGGGAGAGAGTTCAGCATCCTAACAGCTTGGTGTATGAAGCTGTTGGTGAGTCTGGTAGTGCGGGAGCGCAGGCTTCTGTACCTCTTCCCAGAGGGCAGTAGATCAAACAGATTGTGAGCGGGGTGACTTGCATCACTCACAATTTTGGTCGCCTTGCGGGTGAGGTGGGTGGTGTAAATGTCCTTCAGGGAGGGGAGTGAAGCACCAATAATCCTTCCAGCTGTGTTCACTATGCGCTGCAGGGCTTTCCTGTTGTATTCAGTGCAGCTTCCGCCCCACACAGCGATACAGCTGGAGAGGATGCTCTCAATGGTGCCTCGGTAGAATGTGGTCATGATGGCTGGTGGAGCACTTGCTCGCCTGAGTTTCCGCAGGAAGTACAGGCGGCGCTGAGCTCTCTTCGCCAGTGATGCTGTGTTGGTGGTCCAGGAGAGGTCTTCACTGATGTGCACCCCCAGGAATTTGGTGCTGCTCGCTCTCTCCACCACAGCACCGTCGATGGTCAGTGGCAGGTGTTGGGTGTGACCTCTCCGGAAGTCAACAACAATCTCTTTGGTCTTGCTGACGTTCAGCAGGAGGTTGTTGTCCCTGCACCACGTGGTCAGATGGTCGACCTCCAACCTGTATTGAGTCTCGTCGCCCTTGGTGATGAGACCCACCAGAGTTGTGTCGTCAGCAAATTATACTATGTGATTGTTGCTGTAGGTTGCAGTGCAGTCATGCGTCAGCAGGGTGAAGAGCAGCGGACTGAGCACGCAGCCTTGGGGGGCCCCTGTGCTCAGTGTGATGCTGCTTGAGGTATTGTTGCCAACACGTACTACTTGAGGCCTCTGACAGAGGAAGTCCAGTAGCCAGTTGCAGAGGTAGGTACTGAGTCCCAGTTTGTCAAGTTTGCAGATGAGTTGTTGTGGTATTATGGTGTTGAATGCAGAACTGAAGTCTATAAACAGCAATCTCACATATGAGTCTCTTTTTTCCAGGTGGGTGAGGGCTGGGTGGAGGGCAGAGCAGATTGCATCCTCTGTAGACCGTTTGGCTCGGTATGCAAACTGGAAGGGGTCCAGGGTGGGGGGGAGAATGGATTTGATATGTGACATGACAAGCCGCTCAAAGCACTTCATGATGAATTATCATATATTTATCCTATCCTATATATCCTATATTTATCAGTGGAGACCGTTTTCAACACGTTTCATCCAGTCCTTGTAATTGCAGAGTTCGCAGGTGCTAGGCTAGCGCAAGTCAACGGTATGTGCTAGCCTGCCACTAAAGACAGTCTTACCCACTCCAAAGTACACCCGAGGCAAATTCCAGACAATCGATGTAAATGTCTGTGTTGATAGAATAGTGTAAGAAATACAACTACCCTCGCATCGCGTTGCAATAGTTATACTTTGGTCCCTGAAGTTGGTAGTAGTCATTTTGCATCTCAGCAGCGGACTGATATTACCAAGGCTACTACTAAGTATCCCCATTGGAGTGCGCTTTACTGTTTACTTTTCGGCGCAGTACTACTAACCGGAGCAAGTATAATTCCGTCGTGGTAAGAAACAAGTCCCTCAAAATGTAATGCGATCGTTGAAATGCAAGGATAGAATAACGTTAGAAATAACAGTATCAATACAGACATTTACATCAATAGTCTGGCGTTATAATTTATTTGCCTCGGGTGTACTGTGGAGTGGATAAGACTGTTTTTAGTGGCAGGCTAGCACATACCGTTGACTTGCGCTAGCCTAGCACCTGCGAACTCTGCAATTAGAAGGACTGGATGAAACGTGTTGAAAACGGTCTCCACTGATAAATATCACACTTGCTTACTTGGAAATGAGGTCTTATGTCCAAAATCCTGAACCACCCCTTTAAGGTATTGCGAAATCACTAGGTATAAGATATTAGAATGCATCTGCACAGTGACCAGGGGGTGTAGTTATGAGTAGGCAGGCTCTAGTAGAGTGTGAGTAATTGAGTGAGAAATTGATTATCGACAATTGATTGTTAAGAATTTAAGAATGTTGTGTAGTACAGCTTGAGGCAATGTAATGAATTTCACTATGTGGCAGCAACCAGCAGGGGGCAAAATTTATTTATAGTATAGTTTGCTACCCAAACAGGGTTGCCAGGCTACCATAGAAATTTGAAAGAAATTTCTTTAAAAACCCATCCCTAGTTGTGAGTTAGTGTCACTTTGAATAAAAGCATCTGCTAAATACCAGTCACTTAACTTCAAAGAAACAGGTCATAATGCATTATGAACATTAGACTGTAAATATGCACAGCAATTATTATGACCGAGACTGCTAATACCGAAGTATTGTAAACTTTGAAAGTGTACAGAGAGGTTATAACAAGGCCTGTATCTGTAGGAAGCAAATTCCGTGGCTTCCTGGTCTGGTATCGTCAAATCAGCGGGCACGTTCGATCGGATCAGCGCTTCTCTTCAAAAAATTTGAATTATAGTGTTGTGGCATTGTTCCAAAAAATAAACTGAAGCCATTTGATCCTCAACTCTGGGTGTTTAGGCAACATGTGCATTGTTGAAGTTCTATTCGTGCATAGCGCACAAGCCCGTTGACGTTCAGCCATCCTTGCATACGAAAACTGTCACTGAGCTAGACAAATTCTGTGGGTGTGGTCTCAACTGGGCAAGCTCATGAATAGTAATGAGCTCAGTCAATACCACGTCAGACTGACCAGCTTTTGTAATTGGCCTGATTTCTCCACTTATTTATTTTCAGTGGCTAGAGCTGACAGAGGAGGTAGCTGTTCATTTTCACATTCATGACATAACACAAACACATATGGACCTAACATATTTTAAAAAAATAAGTAAAGTAAGTTAAGTAAAAACCGTTTTGTGTGACATGGCACCTTTAAGCTCATGAACAATATACTGTAGCCTAAAGTGTGCTTTCTCTTAAGCGATTCCTACCATCGGGCTTTAGGGCTAAATTTGACAATAACTAACCATAGCCCAAAGCTTGCTGCATCAGAGCATTACACGAATAGACCTAGAAATACAACCTGAGCCTGTCGATCACAAACAATTGGTAGCTTATATGTAGGCCTATGCCTATACTGGCAATGCTCCAATTAAGAGATGCGTAGAAGAAATCAAAGTCGCAGTGACGTGAAGGTCAATGGTCGTAGCCTATCGTTGACTAAAACACATATTTGCGATGTTGGTAATTTAGACATACAAATATTGCACATATTTTTAATTTATGTTTTATTTCAGCAAACTAAAATACTGGTTTGGTTCTCATCCTCTACCTGCCCGCAAGGAGTTTATTATCCGCCCGCATCCCTGCCCGTGAATTTTAGGAATGTCACAATCCACCCGTTTTAGCAACTTTTATGCGGGTACCAGACCCGTTGCAGGACTCTGGTATGAGTATCCATTAACTATTATTATGACCGCCGCTACTGCATTGGGCCACCTGAAAGTCGGGTAGGTCAGGTAACTAGAATCGTTGCACCCAAGACGACAAAATATTTGTTCATCAATCTAGCCTAAAAACACTCATTTGTGTGCTTGCTATGCAGTACATCTATAGTTATAATTACTTATGATCGCATTATATAATATTATGAATGTATACATTGTGGCAATGACCTTCATTGAATGTGTTGCCAACCTTTTGTATGTTCTTTTCTTGGTATTTTGAATTTTGAATTACCAGTGTGCTATAAAAATAAAACTCACTCACTCCCCAATCTTGTCATGGGAGCAATTAAGCCTGCATTGTGAGAAGTGCAGCCCCAAACTGGGAACAAGACTCAAAACCGAGGACACAGGCTGGCTTGCAGGGAAGATAAAGTCAGCAGCTGCCAACATGACTTAGGGTCTCTTGGAGGGGTTTTATATACTTCACAGCCCCAAAATTGCTGGCTGGGAGGCTAAAAACCCCTTCCCAAATGTGACCTTTCTCTCACAATGCCCTTTGAAACATGCTGGGTTCGGGCTACGTCATGGCATTCAAGTTCATTCAGTCATGATGCTCAGCCTCCCATGACCAAGGTCATTCCCTTGCTTAACTCGTTATTAAGTGGCTGACCGCTGTAGCAGATGACACAGGTCCGGCGGGTGTTGGCCCAATCAGGGCAGAACCAGGATCAGATCCTTTGGTAAACCCACTTTGTGTTTCCACCCCACCTTGCCTACGCCCTTCTTCCATCTCACATAAATATGCATGCATGCATGCACACAGGCAACAAACACACACACACACACACACACACACACACACACACACACACACACACGTAGCAGGATAAGGCATGATAGTAAAGTGGAGGTGGATGCAGGGGTGTGTCCTTTAACCTTCTAAGAACCTTCTTCACACACACACACACACACACACACACACACACACGGTGCACAGAGTTGGGTAAGGTGTGGCGATGAAGTGTTCCACTGGTCTAAATGGCAGTGGAGGTGGATGCAGGGGCAGGGCCCCACATGGCCACACAGCTGTTGGAGCGCTGGGGCGCTCCCCCTCCCCCTCCCATCACCTTTCACACACACCTCTCACACGGCCCATCTGTCAAGCCTGCTCTCACAGTGGACATGACAATATAGGTCATTTGTTAACAGTACAGAAACTATCTATATTAACCTTTTTTCTCGCTGTAAAAACACAATGTCAAACAGGATCTTTTGCTCAGTTCAATACAAATAATGATAAACTGTATATGAAAATGCTGACTGTCCTGTAAGCCAGCTGAATTTACTGTTTTGACACCTCTCTCTCTCTCTATCCCTCCTCTACTTCCTCAGTCCTCCCTTCATCCATCTGTGGCCAGTTTCCTACTCAAGGTGACACAAGCAGAGGATCAGATTGCGTGGTAGGATTGGGTCACACACATTTGGCTGATACAGTGATGAAGGGTCACCCGCTCCCTAGAGGTCACTGTGGGTAACTTAAGATGCAGGGGGCACGCAGGGAGTTACAACACCCGACCTCAGCATCTCAACAGGCTAGATGTGCCAGAGGGATGAGGACCTGCAAAAGAACTAGAAATTCCAAGGAATTACCAGTGCATCAAAATGCAAAACATATGAGGTAAAATATCATACAGTGTTAAAACAGATAATGTAGAGATAGTTACAATGGTACAGTTCAGAGTTCAGAGAGAGTTCAGAGAGATTTATTCATCACATACATAGTTATATTAGTACAGTGGTCCCCAAACGTTTTATTCCGAGGGCCAGCTCACTATGCCTGGCTCTAAGAGAGGGCCAGAGACTCAGAGTATATCAGTAACCATAAATAGCTTAGCGCTGTGAACAAAGGCAGTCTACCTTAGTTGAATATTCCATTACATTTAATCTATAGGCTATTGCAATTTAATACCATTGTTATCTGTGTTTATATTGCTATCTTGCCATATCAGTTTACAATGTAGCTGAAATGAAATAATACTAATAATAGCATTCTCAAAACTATAAGCAGGGAGTCCCAAAAGTATATTTTGAACTCTGAACTTTGCATACACAGCTGAAGTTGTGAACAAGCAATATCCTACAAATAATTTAAAGTTCTCAAACTATGAGTTTTATGAAGTGGTGGCAGAAACATCTGAAATGACCACCATTCTAACTTTCACTCACCTGATGAGAACTTTGTGAATAAAAAATATAAATAATTATACCAGAAAGTTCCAGAATTATGACTTGAATAGAAGTTAGTTAGTTATTAACAATTAATTGATAAACTTTTAGAATACTTTGAGCACTGATGCAGTCAGCAGAGGCCTCTTACATTGTTTGCAGGTACAGTAGGCCTACTATACATTTCATTCCGTTTTCGATGGCAAACGCGAAACAGCGCCAAAACAACCACCAGTGGACAAAAAGAGTATTACATGTGTACTGTTAAGACCCGCCATAGAGAATGAATGGGGGAAATTACGGAGGTTAGTTTGACGATGTCGTACTCCCGTGTGGGCCGGATCCTATATACCATGGACATGTTTTCGGGGGCCACCTAAAATGAGGTGGCGGGCCGTAGTTTGGGGACCACTGTATTAGTATATAACAAGCAGTGAAATGTAAGTCTGGTTAGCTTCATGACTGTGTAAAGTAGAAATAATCTAAGTAAACAGATAAGATTAAAAGCAGAAGTTAATAATAGATAATCCAAAATAATAGAATAATAAAGTGACATGAATAATAATAATTATAATAATAATAATAATAATAATGTTATTAAAATGGGATGGAGTCCATGGCATTCATTAGAGTTGGCATGTCCATGTTGAGGAGTCTAATGGCCTGAGGGAAAAAGCTTTTCCTTAGTCTCTCAGTTTTGGCCTTCAAACTGCAGAAGCGCTTGCCTGACTTCAACAAACTGAACAGACAGTTACTGGGATGGGTGGAGTCCTTTACGATTTTAGTGGCTCTGTTCTTGCAACGGCTGATGTATACATCATGCAGGGAGGGGAGAGAAGTCCTAGAGATGCGCTTGGCTGAGCGCACCACTCTGCAAGGCGTTGCGGTCTTTCTCAGTGCTGTTGGCATACCACACAGTGATACACTATGTCAGTATACTCTCTATGACCAGTGTAAAATGTTTTTAAAATCACTGGGGGGAACCTGAATTTCCAGAGTTGTCTTAGATGGTACATTCGTTTTCTGGCCTTTTTAACCTGAGCTTGGATGTGAGTACCCCAGGTCAGGTCCTCAGAGATGTGTACTCCCAGATATTTAAACTACTAACTCTCTCTACCTGTGTTTCATCAATCAAGAGAGGGGTGTAAGTCTGCTGCTGCCTCCTTCTGAAGTCTACAATAGGTCCTTGGTTTTGCTAACATTCATTTGGAGACAGTTTGCCTGACACCAGGCAATCAGCTTTTTCACCTCTTCCAAGAAGGCTGTCTCATCGTTGTCAGAGATGAGGCCCAGGATTACTGTATCATCAGCAAATAGGTGTAGAGAGAGTAGAGCAGTGGGCTCAAGACACAGCCCTGTGGAGCTCCTGTGTTCAGAATGATGGAATTAGAGGTGAACTGGCCCATTCTCACTATGGGGCGCCAAATGTAACATGCTTTATTTCGTGGACAGAATGACTTTCGTGTGACGAAATACATATATTCATTACGAAACCATGTTACATCGTAACGCCTTTTGTCCACGGAATGCACAAATTGGTTTCCATTGTGTCCACGAAACACTCAAGAGAGCACATCATTTCGTGGACGAAATTGACTGGTGGCCTTTTCCTTTCGTGGACATAATGCTGAATGCAGTATTCACTGTCGTAGACGAAATGTTTGGTCAAAAGTAATTCTGTCTACGTAAATACGGAATGCACCTACACGCATCATTCTGTGTATCCTATTTCAATTTCGTCCACAGAATTATTGTGTTGTGTTACAGAAGGCATTCCGTCCACGCAATAGTAACTTAACAACTTACTAAATGCATTCAGTGACATATGCTTTCATTCTGTGGACGAAATGCATAAAAGAATCACGAAATCAGTTTTGTGACCTGCTACAATACATTTCGTGAGCCAGCAGTTTACGGAATTAATTATGTGTCAAGATAATTTAATTACGTGGACGAAATGCATAAAAGAATCACGAAATCAGTTTTGTGACCTGCTACAATACATTTCGTGAGTCAGCAGTTTACGAAATGAATTATGTGTCAGGATAATTTCATTACGTGGACGAAATGCATAAAAGAATCACGAAATCAGTTGTGTGACCTGCTACAATACATTTCGTGAGTCAGCAGTTTACGGAATGAATTATGTGTCAGGATAATTTCATTACGTGGACGAAATGCATAAAGGAATCACGAAATCAGTTTTGTGACCTGCTACAATACATTTCGTGAGTCAGCAGTTTACGAAATGAATTATGTGTCAGGATAATTTCATTACGTGGACGAAATGCATAAAAGAATCACAAAATCAGTTTTGTGATCTGCTACAATACATTTCGTGAGTCAGCAGTTTACGAAAATAATTATGTGTCAGGATATTTTCATTACACGAAATGCATAAAAGAATCACGAAATCAGTTTTGTGACCTGCTACAATACATTTCGTGAGTCAGCAGTTTACGAAATGAATTATGTGTCACGATAATTTTATTACGTGGTCGAAATGCATATGAGAATCACAAAATCAGTTTTGTAACCTGCTAAAATACATTTCGTGAGTCAGCAGTTTGCGGAATGAATTAGCCAGTGGGTCCCATTTAGAAGTGGGACTCGCGCCTCCCGTTATTCACAGAGCTGCGTGAAATGTATTGCAACTTTTCGCCACGAGGTGGCAGCATAAATCCGTGGTAAACGGGACAGCTGGCTGCATTCAGAGGCTTTGCAACGGCAGTGTGATTGGCAATCCGCGAACCGGTGCCAGGCCGTGCTGGACCTAGGTCCGCGAAAAGCAACTGCATAGGCTTTCTCTGAATTATCTATGGTATATGATCTTCAAACTATGAGCCTCTTCGACGAGTAGCCTAGATTGCTGGTCCACTGGACCACGAATTTAGGCTAGATTAGGTCTATGCCCGGTGCTTCTGTCTGTTAATTTTGCGGCACAACTGCTGGAACCGTGGACCGAAAGAAAAAGAAACTAAATGTTCCCCTGATCAATGCATACGCCTACTTCTTAATTCATCAAATATAGAGGCATAATATTAGCAGAGGTGTTAGTGGTAGGCTGTGAGTGCTCATTCAAAGTCTATGCATGTCTGTGCAAGTGAAAGTGACAACTCGTGGCAACGATATTTAAAACAATGAATGAAGTGGATTCCTGTAATGTTAATGAAAACAGTATAGCGATTGGATAGCCTAATAAATCGCGACTTGTTGTAGGCCTAACAGTAGGCCTAGTTTATACAGTAGGCCTATCGTCTCGCTGGAGTGCGCGCATAATAGGCCTAATCGCTATGCCTACTTGCCCGTCCAAATAAAGGGCTTTCATTTGTTTCACGGAGCTCTGACTAACGGGAGGAGCGATTGAAGTGGCCACTTCTAAATGGTAGCCTAGGCTACCCACTGGCTAATTCATTCCGCAAACTGCTGACTCACGAAATATATTTTAGAAGGTCACAAAACTGATTTCGTGATTCTTTTATGCATTTCGTCCATGAAATTATCGTGACACATAGGCCCTAATTCATTCCGTAAACTGCTGACTTACGAAATGTATTGCAGCAGGTCACAAAACTGATTTCGTGATTCTGTTATGCATTTCGTCCACATAATGGAATTATCATGACACACAATTCATTCCGTAAACTGCTGACTCACGAAATGTAGGCTATTGCAGCAGGTCACAAAACTGATTTCGTGATTCTGTTATGCATTTCGTCCACGTAATAAAATTATCCTGCAACATAATTCATTCCGTAAACTGCTGACTCACGAAATGTATTGCAGCAGGTCACAAAACTAATTTCGTGATTCTGTTATTCATTTCGTCCACGTAATGAAATTATCCTGCAACATAATTCATTCCGTAAACTGCTGACTCACGAAATGTATTGCAGCAGGTCACAAAACTGATTTTGTGATTCTGTTATGCATTTCGTCCACGTAATGAAATTATCGTGACACATAATTCATTTCGTAAACTGCTGACTCACGAAATGTATTGTACAGGTCACAAAACTGATTTCGTGATTCTTTTATGCATTTCGTCCACGTAATGAAATTATCCTGACACATAATTAATTCCGTAAACTGCTGACTCACGAAATTTGTAGCAGGTCACAAAACTGATTTCGTGATTCTTTTATGCATTTCGTCCACAGAATGAATGCATATGTCACTGAATGCATTTCGTAAGTTGTTAAGTTACTATTGCGTGGACGGAATGCCTTCTGTAACACAACACAATACTTCTGTGGACGAAATTGAAATAGGATGCACAGAATGGTGCGTGTAGGTGCATTCCGTATTTACGTAGACAGAATGACTTTTGACCAAACATTTCGTCTACGACAGTGAATACTGCATTCAGCATTATGTCCACGAAAGGAAAAGGCCACCAGTCAATTTCGTCCACGAAATGATGTACTCTCTTCAGTGTTTCGTGGACACAATGCAAACCAATTTGTGCATTCCGTGGACAAAAGGCGTTACGATGTAACATGGTTTCGTAATGAATATATGTATGTCGTCACACGAAAGTGATTCTGTCCACGAAATAAGGCATGTTACATTTGGCGCCCCATATCTCACTACCTGGGGTCTGCCAGAAAGAAAGTTCAAAATCCAGTCACAGAGGGAGGTGTTTAGTCCACGATCTTTGAGCTTAGAGTCCAGCATGTGAGGAACAATGGTGTTGAAAGCTGAACTATAATCAATTAACAGCAGCCTCGCATAATTCCCTTTTCCACTCTCAATATGCCTAAGGGTGGTATGAAGGACATGAGAGATGGCATCCTCAGTAGATCTATTAGATCGGTAAGCAAATTGCAGTGGGTCAATAGTGTTGGGGATAGATGAGCAGATGATGTTTTTAATAAGTCTCTCAAAAACCTTCATCACTAGTGATGTGAGGGCTATAGGTCGATAGTCGTTCAGGCATGAGGCTTTGTTATTTTTTGACACCGGGACTATAACTGATTGTTTAAAACAAGTCAGGACCACTGACTGAGTTAAAGAGTCATTGAAGATAGATGTAAACACTCCAGACAGCTGATCAGCACAGGATCTCAACACGCAACCAGAGATGCCGTCAGGGCCAGCTGCCTTCCTGATGTTAACTCGTTTCAAAGCTTTCCTAACCTTGTCCTCCGACACGGAGATCGCATACTCATATTTGTCTAGGTTGCTCCTCAACGCTGCCGACGTTGGTGGTATTGCGGGAACCTTCTCAAAACGCGCATTAAAGGAGTTTAACTCGTCAGTCAGACAAGAGTCAGTGGGAGGCCTACCAGAAGTGATGGATTTGCTGCCATAAGCGTCGGGGGTCATTCAGTTGGAAGTGAGACTCCATTCGATCTCTGTATTGCAGTTTGGCAGTCTTCACTTCTCGGCGGAGAGCGTAGCACGCCACTTTGTAGTCACTCATATCCCCTGACTTGAGCCCTGCGTTATATGCAGCCGTGCGTGTATTCACTGCAATCCGGATTGATTTATCCTCCCAAGATTTCTGATTGGAAAATGTCTTTATGGTGACAGTGTGTGCTGCTTCCTCAGCCAGCATACTTATGAAACTCATTGTTGTCTCGGCGAACTCCTTGACATCAGCAGAGCTCTCCCGGAACATGTTCCAGTCAACAGCGTCTAGCTCATCCTGTAGCGCAGCTAGAGATGTGTCGGACCAGCGCTTCACCACCCGACACTTTATATTTATATAAACGTTTATATTCCGGTTTTGCAATGGTTTTGCTTAGATAGACATTACATTATATTACATTACATTACATTTGGCTGACGCATTTTTAACCAAAGCGACTAACAACATGGTAAAAAGTTTAAGTTTTAAAGCAATTCTCAACAATTTTAGGAAAATGTAAAAAACGGTAGAGTACAGTAAGAATAAGTGCATCAGTGAGTTTTTTTTTTTAAAGTATATTTTTGGGCTTTTTATGCCTTTAATGTGACAGGACAGTAGAGAATGACAGGAAGCGAATGGGAGAGAGAGTCGGGGTGGGATCCGGAAAGGACCACGGGGCGGGAATCGAACCCGGGTCGCCGGCATACAGTGCAGGTGCCTCAGCCAGTTGCGCCACAGCTGGGGCCAGTGAGTGCTGTTTTTAACAGTTATGTGTCAGTTCAAGACGGCTGGTAAGTGCTAGGATCAGCAAGACTTGCTGTAAGTGGTGCTATGAGAGGAGATGTTCTCTAAAGAGCTGGGTCTTCAGGAGTTTTTTTGAAAATGGAGAGGGATGTCCCTGCCCTTGTAGGAACTAGCAGCGTGTTCCACCAACGAGGAACAACAGATGAGAAAAGTTTGGATTGGCCTGAGCGTACCGGTGGTAGAGCTAGACATAGTTCGTCTGAGGAGCGCAGCGGTCTAGAGGTAGCGTATGTCTGTATGAGGGCATTCAAGTAGGCGGGAGCAGAACTGGATACTACTTTGTAGGCAAGCGTTAGAGCCTTGAATTTGATGCGGGCCGCCATAGGTAGCCAGTGTAGCTGGATGAGCAGCGGGGTAACATGTGCCTTTTGGGTTGGTTGTAGACCAGGCGCGCCGCCGCGTTCTGGATCATCTGAAGGGGTTTCACTGTGCAGGCTGGGAAACCTGTCAGGAGGGCGTTGCAGTAGTCGAGTCGTGAGCTGACTATTGCCTGAACCAGATATTGGGTAGCATCTTGAGTCAAGTAAGTCCTGATTTTCCGTATGTTGTAGAGTGCGAAACGGCATGACCGGGCGACTGAGGCAACATGATCTGAGAAGTTTAGTTGGTTGTCGAGAACAACTCCTAGATTTCTTGCAGTCCTGGTAGGTGAAACAGACAGGGAGTCAAATTTGATGTTGATGTCGTGGTGTATGCTAGGTTTAGCTGGGAGGACCAGCAGTTCAGTCTTTGAGAGGTTCAGCTGGAGGTGGTATGCCTTCATCCGTGTAGCTATGTCTGAGAGGCAATCCGAGATCCGTGCTGAAACCAAGGGGTCATCAAGTGGAAAGGACAGATAGAGCTGTGTGTCATCTGCATAGCAGTGTTATGAGAAGCCATGCGAACGGGTAATCTCCCAAGGAGGTGGTGTAGATAGCAAAGAGGAGGCCCAGCACTGAGCCCTGGGGGACCCCTGTGGTGAGATGGTGAGGTGCAGATAGCTGACCAAGCCATGATACGTTAAACGAGCGTCCTATGAGGTAGGATTCAAACCAGGAGAGAACCGGAGATTCCCATGTTAGCGAGTATAGAGAGAAGAATGCGGTGATTAACCATGTCAAAGGCAGCCGATAAGCCAAGCAGAATGAGTACTGATGACCGAGCGGTCGCCCTGGCTTCTTTTAAGGCTTCTGTTACAGACAGCAGAGCCGTTTCGGTAGAGTGGCCGCTTTTGAACCCAGACTGATTTGGATCCAGAAGGTTGTTCTGTGAAAGGAAGTCAGAGACCTGTTTGAAGACTGCTCGTTCAATGCCTTTGGATAGGAAAGGCAGGAGTGAGACAGGGCGATAGTTCTAGACTTGAGCAGGTTTGAGAGAAGCTTTCTTAAGTAACGGTGTTACCCAGGCCATTTTGAATGCTGTTGGAAATGTGCCGGAGGTTAGCGAGACATTGATCACATGTGTGATAGCTGGTGTGATGGTCGGGCTGATGGACTGAAGTAGGCTCAGGTATAGGGTCCAGCGAGCATGTGGTAGGACGGCTACATGTCAGGAGTCTAGATACTTCACTCTCGGAGAGAGGCGTGAATGCTGAAAAAGATGTTCCAGCAGCCCCTAGAAGTTGTAGAAGTGCGGTATCTGAGTCAGATGCGTTGTGTGGGCATGTAGAGAATTGACTACTGATTGCCGCCACTTTGTTTGTAAAAAGGAGGAGGCAGCTGAGGGTTGAGTAGCGTTTTGAAGGTTGAGAAAAGTTTTTGAGTGTCTGTAGCGCTGTTGATTCTGTCATTGTAGAAAGCCGTCTTAGCAGCAGTGATGCTGGCTGAGAAGGAGGTCAGGAGTGTCTGGTAGTTTTTGAGGTCATCAGTTAGTTTGGATTTGTGCCATTTCCTCTCCGTGGCTCTGAGTTTGGTGCGCTGCGATCGGAGGGTATCATTTAGCCATGGATGAGAGTGTTTGGATCGAGCTGGCCTTGTGGTAAGAGGGCACAGCTCATCTAGGCACAAGCTCAGTGTGGAGCAGAGCGAGTCTGTGGCCTCATTAACCTCCAGAGAGGAGGAGGTGTTGAGTGGAGGCAACCAAAGAGGAAAAGTGCGTTGGAGACAGGTTCCGGATGTTGCGGCGGAATGTGACCATCGGCTGAGGAGCCGGAGGCTGTTCTGTCAGGCTGACGTTGAACTGGATGAAGAAGTGGTCAGAAAGATGGAGAGGCGTCACCATGAGGGTGTCTGTGCTGCAGTTCCGAGCGAGGATCAAGTCAAGCTCTTTGCCAGCTTTGTGAGTAGGTGGGCTTTGAACAAGTTTGAGGTCAAAAGAGTGGATCAGGACCAAAAAGTCCGCTGAGCCTGGGGCGTCATAATGTGGATGTTCATATCGCCGAGAACGAGAACATGCTCAGGGATAGAGGACAGTAGAGTGTCAAGTTCGTCCATAAAGTCGCCTAGTTGGCCTGGAGGGCGGTAGATGACGGTAGAGTTTTGCTGGGGCGATCACTGTGATGGCATGGAATTCGAATGAGACATATTTGTTTGAAGGCAGTAGCAGGGTGAATTTCCATTTGTTGGGAGATCAGCAGGCCCGTCCCACCTCCTCGTCCAGATGGGCGAGGGGTGTGGGATAGTGTAAGGTTAGGGACCGTTCGTTATTTATAAACGGGGTCACCGGAGGAAAATAGAGGAGGGTCATGTCTTTTTATTCTTTGTTGAGGGGAGGGTCACCTAACTTTTTTTTGTCTAGGAGGGAGGGTCCCCCATCTTTTGTATTAATGAAAACAGCAAAAAATCAAAGTGGCTTGTTTGATTGTTGATTTCTGTCGCCATATAACGTTCTCTTTCGTTCCATAGCTCTGTCAACATTGAACAATGAAAATGAGGGAGATTTCCCGGGTTTCTCACGCAAAATACGGAAAATGTCAACATTCGTCCCCATTAACGTTGGAAGGGTTGGAGCAACAAAGTAGCCTACTTTATTCACGCCTAACAGCCTATCCATTTGGTCAACTTTATCCAGCCCTAAAAAAGCTAAATTTAACTTTGGTTTACTTGTAGTTTACCGTGTAGCCTAACTTTAAACAGTGTGTATGCTTAACACAAAGCATACTTGTGCTTCATTCATCCACACATCCAGCTCCTAACGTTTTGACAAGCATTTCTACCAATTGACCTTGTTCCTGCCCATCTCTAGCTTTGCTGTCTCCATCCTTTCTGTTTTTGTTGTTTGCAAAAAAATATATAGTATTTATTGGTAACCAGCAACAAGTGAAATTTCTTAATCGCTGTCATTCTCTCTCCTGCCAACAAAAATGTGTTAGGCCTACGTTCCAAGTAGCAGTGCGTAATTCTGCTTCATAAAGTTGAACAAATACATTTGGTCATATAAATAGCCAGTTTATGGTCTACAGTGTAGTTGGTAAGTTATGGTAGGCCAACTTGGAGTGAATATACAGGGGGAATTCTTTGTCTAGCTGAGTAGCCTGGCAGGTGCGCACGTAGGCATAGCCTACGGCCGAACACCGCAAGCGCTAATGAATCTTGCTGTCCCTGTGATTATTTGTGAAATTGTGCAAACGGCCTTTTCAAGTCATTTGAGAAGGAAGGAGTGTAGCAAGCTCCCAAATTGACGCTCGTCTGAGAAATTGAGTTTTGGATAATGTTCAGCTTCGGCAGCTTTACAATGACTGAGGAAGCCTAGAGACGAGTCCATAGCAACAAGTTCATGTGTTGAATTTGTTATTACCCAGTGTGCTTTGTTGAATGGTCTCAATGCTTTATTGTTTTATTTCATGTGAATACTTACTAGAAGAGTAACTTTTCAAGTAGGCTAATGCAGTTGCAGGAAATGTGCATTTAGTTTCCATGCTTATTGTGTTTCCACAACAATGTTAGGGAGTAAATCTACTGAAATGGCCACCATCTTGGTGAAGTGTAATGTGTAAGATCAGAAAGCAGAGGTTGATTTTAGGACGGTAGCACATGTCGATGTGTTATCATATCGCGTAAGAGCGTGGGCCGGAGACATCGACAATTGACCGGGGAGGGTCATGTCATTTATGAAAATGCTGCTGGAGGGTCGTTGAAAATGATATTGCAGGCAGGGGAGGGTCATGCAACTTTTGATCGAAGCACTCAAAATCCCTCCGGTGATCCCGTTTATAAATAACGAACGGTCCCTTAGTGGAGAGTGCAGCCGGGGTGGCTGTGTTCTCTGGTTTGATCCAAGTCTCAGTGAGAGCAAGGAGTTCCAACGAAAGGTGGTTGGCATAGCCAGCTATGAAGTCTGTTTTGTTGACTGCAGATTGGCAGTTCCACAAGCCCATGGAGAAGGAGTTTTCTGTAGGTGAGGACCGTTTAAGTTGCTGGAGGTTAAGCAGATTTCTGCCCCTTTTGGCATGATGCCGTTTTCTGCGATGGCCGGTGAGAACAGATATGGTTGAATGGCACATTTTTTGCCTTTGTCGGCGCCTGTGCTCGGTGAACTTGCACAGGTAAACTTGCTCGTCTTGACCGCGTCCATCTTAAACGAGGGCTGACGCTTATGCTGACAAAGACAGTGAGACCAGTACATTTAAATCTGAAACTTTAGTGGTTAGTTTTTTACTTTAAATGAGCCAGCCAAGTCAATGAGCAAAAACTGAACGGCAATTCACCTTGAAGTTGGATTAAAATGAAATGCGCTCCTCCTGCCAGAGACCCAGGAGATCATGCCGAAAATGTACTGAGCTAGAACAGAGGATTTCTACTTTGGAATCAAAGATGCATGCCCTTCCATCAAAGACAGATGAACTACGAGAGGCATCTCATGAAGTGAGTACAGCAACTATGGAAATGCAGAGAATGTAACCCAGCAGTCTAATATCACTGCTAATAGAGCAGATGAATGCATTGACCTCACAAAGGGAAATGTGAGTACAGAGCCTTGGCACAGGCAAGGTGCCAGACCAAAAAACAAAAAACGTAATACAAGAACTGTAATTACCTCAACACCAGTAAATTCAGATGTCAACTTCAGGCCTCGTATCAGAAATACAGACAGATCAGTAAACTACTACAGGGATTGTGGTCCTAAAGGAAGCCCACAGCCCTTAACACTATGGAACAGATTTGAATGCCTCCGGGACGTGAGAGGAATTTCCCAGGGAACAGACCCAAAGCAGGCAGCGATCAAACCACAACAATAGAAAGATGGGCACAGACAAGAAGCAGCCCTCGACACCTATTCATCCCACAACCCTTGTTCTAGGCGACTCTGCTGTGAGACATATAAATGGGGAAAGGATGATTGTATGTTTCCCAAATGCTTCAGTGTCTGACACAAAAAACAAGCTTGCAGAACGGGTGTCAAAATATGCAACTATCAAGCACATCATTGTGCATGTTGGAGCAAATGACATCTACAGAGAACAGCTGTACGTCAAAGAAGATTTCAAGGAACTTTTCTCAGCCCTATATGAGCTTGGAATACAAATTTTCATCAGTGGCCCACACCCAGCAGAGGGAAGCTTTGTATTGTCCAGACTATTCAGTTTACACACCTGGCTCGCAAAAACATGCTTTTCAGTTGATGATGGGATGAATTTTATTGACAATTTTAACCTTTTTTGCAATTGCATGGAATACTTCAGACCAAATAGAGCTGAGTTGGACTGGGGCCAAGATCTTAACCGAAGAGCTAGCACAGAGCTGAGTTGGATCTGGGGCCAAGATCTATCACCTCTCTCTCCTGCACCCAACATTTTTTCTGCCAACCTTGAGCCGAGCCTCTGATAAGCACTCAGTGGCCATACAGACGGAACAAGCAGATGACATCAACAACTCAGCTAAACCAAAATACTCTACACAGGCTGAAACAGAGATATGCCCAACCCTCCCTGCTGTGGGGCCCTCTGGTAACCACCCGGTAGCCTCCACTGAAATGCAGGCCTTGGAGAAACATAAACAACCAGCTCAAAAATGCTCAGCCATGTCCACTGCACAAGATAAGATGGGTGCTGCTAAAATGACTCAAAGTCAATCACTGGCGTCAAACTCCCTGGAATCTCAGCAAACAAATGGATGCGGTGAGCATGAGGAGATAGCACCTATCAAAGCTGCTGAGGGGCTATCAGAAAGGAAGGGTCACGTTGTAACACCAGTACCAATACCCCTCCCCACCTCCGTCGACTCCTTGTCACCACAAAGACACACCAACATGGAATACACTACTGGAACACACTACCACACTACTGGAATACACTACCCATCAACATCCCACCTTGTTAGTAGACCAAGACTTTCAACTGTGCGGTTTTTTAGTACCCCAAGACCCTTAGCACCAAAGGTGCGCATGGCACCTCCACGGCCTCCCCCTTTCCATTCAGAAGGATCTCCTAAGCAGTAACAACCTCTTAGTTCATATTCTCAGCTGGCATATAGCAGCTGCAGGGGACAATTATTTGATGATGATGATGACTGTATTGTATGATATTCTCAGGGTCCCTGCAATATAAATGGTACTGACAGTAGTTTTGAGAACATGCCGGGACCCAGTAAGCCCATAAATTCTCTGTTCCTGTATTGACAAGAAATAGAACACAAATGCATCAAGCTTATAGGGTAAACCAGTCCAATCTCCTACCCGTACCACATCAACCTCAGATTTCTCCCATGGACCATATTTCCCCAACACTTCCCCACACAGCACTTCCCCACACAGCAAAACTAGCACTCACATGGTTACATTAGATCAAGCAAACAGTGCTGCTACTCTCATTGAATCAGTTCCCCCAAATTTCAGTCTTTTGAGTGCAAATTCAGAGCAAATAAAAGAGGAGGGGGGATTTTCAAGACGTCATTTCAGTGCAATCAGTCGTCATTCGGTGACTTTACTTCATTTGAATATCTGTGTGCACGCATTAAGTCTTCTCCTCAGATTTTATTACTGACAATTTACAGGCCTCCAAAACATTCAGCAAAAGTGTTTCTTGAAGAGCTAGGTGAACTGCTATTAGTCGTTTGCATAGAGTTTGACTGTCTTATATCAGGGGATCTAAACTTGCATGTGGATAATCCTGAAAACAATTACGCCAAGGAATTCATTGCACTAATCGATACTTTCTCCCTAACACAGCATGTACAGGGGCCAACACACTTTCTCGGCCATACCCTCGACCTTGTTATCACAAAGGGTCTCGATGTCTCTACAGCTGTAAAAGACCTGGCGAGTCTCTTTGAGCAAGCACTTTCACTAAGTTAAGGACAAACAGAAAACACCATGGAGGCAAAATCCAGCAGTTAAACTTCTAAAAAGAGAGTGTAGGAAGACTGAAAGAAAATGGCATAAATACAAACTTCAGATCCACTATGAAATCCATAAAGAGATGCTCCGCACATATAACTCTGAAATATGCAAAGCAAGACTGTCCTTTTTTTCTAACATTTTCAATAGAAGTTCAAATAACACTCGTATTCTATTTTCAACTGTTGATAAGTTAACAAATCCCCCCTCACAATTAGCGCCTGAACTTCTCTCAACTAATAAATGCAATGAGTTTTCATCTTTTTTTAAAGGTAAAAATTGACAAAATCAGACTCAACAAATCTGCTCAATTACAAATTCAACAACCTGAACTTCCAGCAACAAACAGAGGGAAACTAAACTTGATCTCAGAGTTCAGCTTGATAGATGAAACACTTGAAAAAACGGTACAGAATCTCAGCTCTTCCACGTGTCTTAGACACTCTGCCTACCAATTTCTTCAAAACTGTTTTTCACCTCATAGCGGCAGATGTCCTTCAAATTGTAAATGTATCACTGCTGTCTGGCACTTTTCCTAAGTCACTGAAAACAGCTGTTGTAAAGCCACTTCTCAAGAAGAATAACCTGGATGCCTCCATGCTAAACAATTACAGGCCCATATCCAATCTACCTTTTATTGGCAAAATTATTGAAAAAGTAGTCTTTAATCAATTAACCACCTTCCTAACATCAAATGGGTATTTTGATTACTTTCAGTCTGGTCTGGTTTTCGGGCAAATCACAGCACTGAAACAGCTCTCATTAAAGTTTCCAATGACATATTCCTCAACACAGATTCAGGTAAAACATCAGTCCTAGTGCTACTGGACCTTAATGCAGCATTTGACACTGTTGATCACAATATTTTACTACACAAACTAGTGGTATTTTGGATTTTGGCATAGTTATTAGCTGGCTAAAATCATATCTACAAGAAAGGAGCTTCTTTGTTGCCATCGGAAACTGTACCTCAACACCAACGTCCTTGACCTGTGGTGTTCCCCAGGGGTCGATCTTGGGGCCACTATTATTCAACCTCTATATGCTCCCACTTGGACAAATCATCCAAAATAATTTGATTTCATATCATAGCTATGCAGATGACAAACAAATTTACTTAGCTCTGTCACCAAATGACTATGGTCCTCTTGAATCTATGCGTCAGTGTATAGAACAAATCAACACCTGGATGTCTCAAAATTTTCTTCAGCTGAACAAAGAAAAAACTGAAGTAATTATATTTGGTAATAAGGAAGAAAGACTTAGGGTTGCCACTCTCCTTGACACAAAAGGGTTGAAGGCAAAGGATACAGTTAAAAATCTTGGTGTATTAATTGACAGTGATCTAAATTTCAACAGCCACATGAAAGCGATAACTAAATCAGCTTTTTACCACCTCAACAATATTGCCAAACTCAGAGGGCTGATGTCAAAATATGACTTAGAAAAACTCATTCATGCATTTATATCCAGCAGGGTTGATTACTGCAATGGACTGTTCACAGGCCTTCCTACAAAGACTATTAAACAGCTTCAGGTGATACAAAATGCAGCAGCTAGGATTCTAACAAAAATTAAAAGAACTGACCACATTACTCCAATTCTTAAGTCCTTGCACTGGCTTCCAGTAAGTCACAGAATTGACTTTAAAGCCCTATTGCTTGTTTATAAATCAGTAAATGGAGCAGGACCTAAATACCTGTCAGACATGTTTCAGCAGTACACACCTTCTCGTCCTCTCAGGTCCCAGGTGAAAAACCTGCTAGTAAAACCTACTGTTAGAACTAAACATGGTGAAGCAGCTTTTAGCTGCTATGCAGCTCAGCTGTGGAACCAACTTTCGGATAACATCAAAAAGGCCCCAACTGTAGCCAGTTTTAAATCTAGACTTAAGACCAAACTGTTCTCAGATGCTTTCTGCTAACTATGCCGAGTTACAAATTCTGAATCTGCCTTGATAATTATTCTACCTTGTCTTTTATTATTTTTTTTACTACTTTTGCCCTTGTTATTGCTTACTAATTATTTTTTTATTTTTAAATGATTTAACCTTGTGTTTTATGTTTTCTTTTTATTATGATCTTTACCTTTTAACTATTCTTTGACTATATTGCCTTTCTATGCTTTTATTTGTTATTATTGTTTGGTTTTGTTTATGTAAAGCACATTGAATGACCTCTGTGTATGAAATGCGCTTTATAAATAAACTTGACTTGACTTGACTACATCTAAATCAATAATGTGAAAGTTACGAAAACAGGTTAAAGGAACATTTAGGAAATCACACGAAACAATCAGAGAAAGAATATACCAGCTCAGAGGAGGATGGCTACAAACCTGGGTGGGAGTTCTGGCTACAACTTCCCTTAAATAGGCTACCCAGTTTGTGATTTGTTACATTGATATGGATCACATGATTGGAGGTCAGCTGATTTGGGATCACATGAGGATAGATAGATAGATAGATAGATAGATAGATACTTTATTAATCCCCAGGGGAAATTCAAGGTCTCAGTAGCATACAGACAACACACACACATTCACTAACAGCAGAAAAAGTAATTAAAAGTATATAATATAAAAACACAACTAAGCAATAAGGACAGTAGAAGATAAAGAATATACTAAATATACTAAAATACAAATTATACTAACACTTAATCTAAATAAATTCTAAAAACAGTATCCACATGGTGGTGATTAATCAATCAAGAGGCGCTTGCAATGACTGAGGCAAGGACTGAGCCTGTGATTCTCTGTGCATAGTAAGGTAAGGTAAGGTGCTCTGTGTGAGTGAGTGTCACGGTGATAGTGCAATTGTGATAGTTGTCATGGTGATAGTGCAAGTGAGTAAGTCCAACAGTGCAACAGTGCAAGAATAAGTCTATATATCTATATAACTATTTTAAGAAAAGGTATAAGTGTGGCCACAGTTCGGCTGTGGCATGGAGGGAGGGGTTATGCATATGTGCTAATGTGCTAATATAGCACGCAAACAGTAAGGCAGAAAGACAGTGGTAAAAAGTGGCTAGTGGACAGACAGTATCCAAACATGGAGGGGGTGAAGAGGCAGACAGACTATGCAGAGAAGTCTATCTCTCCTCTTCCCTTAAGTGAAGCATTGAACAGTTCAATGGCCCTGGGGACAAATGACTTCCTCAGTCTGTCTGTTGTGCAAGGCAGTGAGCGAAGTCTCCAGCTGATCAGGCTCTTCTGCTTAACAATAGTGCTGTGGAGTGGGTGACACTCATTGTCCAAGATGTTGATCAGTTTGTTCAGGGTCCTTTTGTCAGATATTGAAGTGATGCACTCCAGTTCAGCTCCCACTACAGAGCCAGCTTTCCTTACCAGCCTGTCAATTCGCCCCGCATCCTTCTTCTTTGTGCTTCCTCCCCAGCATACCACTGCATAGAAGAGGACGCTGACAACAACAGACTGGTCGTACATCCGGAGTACTGCTGATGAGACTTTAGACCATTGTTGGAGTGAATCAATCAAGACATGACAAGGTATACATTTGATTTGATTTCCTGTCCCTATAGTTAACTCTTCCAATGAACATGTGACAAGCAGTAGGCCCACAATAGGCCCACACTTAGTAGCTTATCAAGAGTCCACATATGATTGAAAGGATTATCATCAGCCTGGTAATTAGGATCCTTACAACCTCAACAATAAAGGATGCCTCTGTATGCGGTTTGCTAGCATGAAATGGTCCCAATTAAAGGACATTTCAGAATGTCACCCATTTAGAACATCACCAGCTACTAGGGTTGGCAACTTTCTGATATGAAAATAAGGAAAGGGGGGGGGGGGGTGTTTCGATAATACACTTCAGTAAGTACACCGGCATCCACTTCAGTTAGTGGGGGGGGGGGGGGGGGTATTGAAATTATGTATGTATTATTGTACTAAATAGTGCATCATTTTACAAAATTGTGAGCTATTATTTACTAAAATATTTACTGAAGCCTTATTTTATTTCTGGCTTTTTTCTGTCTCTGCAGCAAGTAGGCTAGCCTATTTGTTTATCTTGCACAGATGCACTGTAAAACTCATGACAAGACATGTCATCTCACGCTACACTATCAGCATAATATACGTGACTCGCAGTGGCTCAAACGAAAAGTGCATTCTCTGTTGGGATAGTGATGACAGACAAACTGAGAGGGATAAATGACAGCAGCAAAGTTTCCCTTTATTTCATACAAATCGTGTATTTTTCGTTCATAGTCTAACTTATAATACTGATCTGTCATGGATTTGCACGAGTTGATTCTCAATACGGAACAAAATGCGTTCCGTATCAGTTCAATACGGAACACATCTTTTTCCTTGCAAATACGGGACGATTCCGTATTTTTTACGTAACGGTTGGCAACCCTACCAGCTACTGACCAGTGTTGCCAACTCTCGCGAGACAAATAAGCAACTCTCACCTCAAAAAGAAGCCCAAAAGAAGCCCAATGCCGCTTTAACCTGTCACAGCCTTAATTTGAGCAAAGTAAGAGTCTGCAAATGGCACCCTCAAATATCATGCTAGAAAAGTTCCATCAGCGCTGGCGCTCGTTTGGCATGGTTGATGCGCGCAAAGGTTTGGCCCGACCGGCATTTCAGAATGTCATTTCAAGACAGCTCGTTTACCTGGAAAAGTCGGAATACTATGACATCTTTTGCCGGGATGGAGAACAACTCCAGTCCACGCAGAGCAGAACAAGGATGTGCCTACATATATGTGTTATAAGAACTCTTATTAGCCCGCGCTGCCATTCTTAGACTGACCGGCTGTGCGCAATTTACAGCCAATTGCATGGGCAGCCCCTTTGACAGCACGTCAGTCCATAATTCTTTGAATTCGCCTTACTGTCGCTTAATGTCACGATGTAGGCAAACGACCATGCATGGAAATAAATAGGTTAGACAGTCCAACAGGTTGTTCAAATGAACATTTTAGGCTATGGTATATGGGCGATTGATTAGGATAGGCCTATGCGCAAATCGGAATAGCTGTTAATTTAACCTATGAAGCATTTTACCAATAAAAAATAAAACATCCAGAAACAGATTTTCTGTTAACTCTGCGCTCATGATGAGTATGATAGAAATTTCATACAAACTAAATTGGAGTCGTTTAAGCAAAGTTATTGCAGAGTTAAGGACATAATTGGCAGTGAAGCACAACACGATGATGAAACGTCTCAAAAATTGCCTCTGATTATCACACACATCACAGTCTACCCTCATAGCATAGGCCATATAGGCAAAATCTTAGCTGAATGAGGGATATAGTCGGCGCAGCAGGCTGCATTGTCTCACTGGATTCGCTCACACAGGCTCAGACGAAACATGCGTCGTCCTCTCCCGACCCATCAGTTTGCGCGTTGTAGGCCTATGTGCAATCTGGAAGTCAAGAGAGGACCAAGCAAACAGCTTCGAAAACCTCACAAACAATGCCTGGAATTAATGTTCCAGTCAATTGAAATGTAAAAAAATAAAAATTATTTTTATTTTTAAGCAACCACGTTTTCAAAAGCAAGCCCAAAAAACCGCAACCCGCGACTCCACATTTTTCCAAGCGACTTTCTGTAAAAACAAGCCCAAAGTCGCGTATTATAAGCGGACTTGGCAACTATGCTACTGACAGAGCGTGGTAGACAGACTGTTTTCAAAGACTGTGAGTCACATTGTTGCAAATTTCATATGATGATGCATCATTCAACTAAATGGTGTGTCTTCTATAACATCAAGTTATTGAACAGGCTAACCATATAGCCATAACTCAAAGCTTTAGGCTTATGCAGCCGTGGCCTACTGGTTAGTGTTTCGGACTTGTAACCGGAGGGTTGCCGGTTCGAACCCCGACCAGTAGGAAGCGGCTGAAGTGCCTTTGAGCAAGGCACCTAACCCCTCACTGCTCCCCGAGCGCCGCTGTTGTAGCAGGCAGCTCACTGCGTCGGGATTAGTGTCTGTGAGCTGAGTGTGTTTCACTAATTCACGGATTGGGATAAATGCAGAGACCAAATTTCCCTCACGGGATCAAAAGAGTATATATACTTATACTATGCCATTTTGATAACCTACATACAGAGCATGATGTCACTTAGGCTACCAGAGATTGTTTTTGAACAAAGCCTTAGCCTTAACTCAAAACAGCTATGTAATTTTGATCTGTAAAAAAATATGATATGCAGACATGCTTAAACTCTGATCACTGCACATGTATTATAATGTATATAATATAATATTCAGTATTCATTATTGAATGCTTAGCTGAAATGATGTTTTTTCCTATTATCCTATTTTTAAAGCAGGCCTACCTGCAGGCATGTAATTGGGTTTTGGTTTCTCTACAGCAGTGGTTCCCAAAGTTTTTTTCCCGTGGACCACCTGCTACATCCTGACTCGGCTTGCGTAGCCCCACCATCCGACACATAAAAACGTAACACATTCTATTGACGCATTCCAGGCATCATGTTTAATTAGCCGCCCTACATGATAACAAATAACAAAATCAAAATGTGCAACTGATCTATGAGCTCTCACGCTAAAAAAAACAGTGTGGAGAACAACATTAGACTAGCACCTCACTGCAAACCACGCACTGTGGCTTTGGACAGTCTGTCTCCCAATCCACGTGAAGCCTAGGGCTATATGCCCCATCATACTTTTGTTTTCTTCACGCAGTCTTTTCTGTCTCGTCCTTTCTTTTATCCCCCTGCGCTCCACCTCCACCTTCATCAGTCTGCCCCCCATCCCATTCCATCGTTACCTGTCTCCTGCTCTGTTTTTTCTCCCTTCTCCTCTTCGATCGTTTTAATTAGGCCTTTTGGACAGTGTCCCTGTTTTTAGTCAGCTTTCCATGTTTGCGCAGCCTTCTACCTATACTAAGCCTATACTTCCACAAAACTAACATCAGATATTCTGGCTGCCCGCAGGAAATCACGTGCATTGTGGGTAGCTTATTTTTTAATGAAAACATAGCCTGCTGTAGAGTTGCTAAATGATTTCCTTTAATTTCACGTTTCCATATCATTATAACCAGATTCAAAATTATTTATTATTTATGAATTGATTCAATTTTTAATTAATTAATAATTTTTAACACTTTTCCGACATTGCCCTTTTCATCTCCCGTACCCCCTAGTGGCAGCTCAGTTTGGGAATCCCTGCTCTACAGGAATATCACGTTTCGGGCACTGCACTAGTACTATGTATAACTCCAACAAGATTTGAAAAAGTCCCCTCTACAGTACATTTCCTTTTTGTATAAAATAAATAGATAAACTGACTAAACTTCAACATTCTGTTGGCCTAAAACTTTAATGTTATGTATGTTTGGAGTGTGTGTGTGTGTGTTTTGTCTTTAGTTAATTTCCCCCTTTAAAGAATAGGCCTTGCATAGCACTTCCAGCACTCAATGTAATGTTATGTGAAGAACTAGGTCTACACGAGAGTTGAAGCACAGAAGGACAAGTTCTCAAGGCGCTGAAAGGTTTGCTTGTGAAGTCTCGCCCAGCCATAACAAAAGCTCCCCTTTCCTCTCCTGCAAAGTCCAATTAAAGTTAGTTCCTTTTGACAACAGCAGGCATTCACAGGCTCTACAGGCCAACACAACAACAGATGTGGGTCTTGTACTGACAGCAAAACCATCATAATGGCTTTCAAATTACCCCTGAACTACCTTCTTTCCTCCTCTACATCTCTGGTGGTTCTCTTTTTTTCTGATGAGGCTGTGGATTGTTTGAATAGGGGATGGGGATGTCTTTTTTCCCCTCTCCTGTTTGGCGGCCTCTTGGACGTGTTTGGAAGGTGCCCCATGGAGAGTGTTCTGGCTAAATGCTGAGATGCTGAGAGAAACATGGATGTCAGCACAAGCATTTGACATCAAGTGTCGGTGCATTCAGACTCCCACTGAGCAGTGTTTTATCTCCCTGTGCCCAATTTCCCTCTCTTTTCCTCCCTTCCCTCATACACATCTTAGCTCTCTCTCTCTTTCTCACACACACACACACACACACACCCAAGCTCCATCTCCATCACTCTCTCTCTATCACACACACACACACACACAGGAGGTTAGCACCCACCTATTGGCACAATGCTCTTCAGCAAGCCTTGGTGAGCACAGCAGTTTTTTTCCCTCTCTCGCGCTTTTTTTTCAGCCTGTGATCCTATGCCATGGTTGTAGCGGCTGTCTGTTGCTATGCCACTGTCATTTTGAATTTGGGAAATATGCTTTGAGATTTCGTTGGCTTTATTATCCCTCTCTGACACAAAACTGGGACTTTGCTGGACAATCATTGAGGCCTGTAAAGAGGCAAGTGATGGACTGAAAGCGAGATAGAGGGGGAGAGAGATCTGGGACATGGGGGAAAATAGCCACTGCTGCAGGAGAAAGTGCTCCCAAATGCTTTACCCAAAACTAGCACAAAAGTGTGGTCATAGTTTAGTCCACTGATTTTGTCAGGGTTGTAGACAATGACATTTTTGTCTAGAATACTCAGAAGAGGAAACAGAAAGTAGTTTTAGAAAGTTTCAGAAAGTAGTTTAAGACATATGACAGAAACAAATTGTTAAGAAGTGTAAACAACCAAAACATCCATATACTGTACCTACATAAAGCATGATGAAATGATTGACATTGTCACTGTGACAATGATACTCTTAGGACAATTACAGAGGTGAAAGGCACATTATGCAGATGTATTCTTTTTAAATTATATGTTGCAATGCTGAACGTGACAAAAATGTATGGGCTTGAAATTGCACATTTAACATGTAAAGTTCAGTTCGCAAGCTAGCTAGCTGGCTTTGATCAGTGCTTGTGAGACTGATCTAGTGGTTGTTTGCAAGCTGCCTTGTTAATATTAGGTTTAAGCACTGATGTAGCAAGATTGCCCTCAAGGCTATGCTATATGCTATTTCTTGTAAATGTATATCCCTTTCTTACTCAATACTACTGTATATTCCATCTCTATTAACATCATTTTGGTCCTCAACAAAAAAATACAGTGTTTACCCTAGGTTGTTTCTATAGGATTTTATCTTCCAAACATATTGCTGTGTGTTTGTGTGTTTGAGAGAGAATTTATTTAAAAAATTATTTTCTGAAATAGAATTTGATTATGAGGAAACAGATACAATATATGGGAAATGTAAAATATTGATTAATATGGAAGTTGCCAATCCAGAGTCCCTGACACACCAACCTGATTATCATTGTCGTACAGTCTGGCGAGGTCGGTGACACGATTCCTGTTGTGTTCCGTCTTCAGTTGAAAGGAGTCGTCGGCGTTCATTTTGGCCGATTTGAATTGTTGAATCGGCCAGCGGGCAGTCAGGCTCAATGACCAATCTGGGGCTCGTTTCTAGAAATCGTTGTTGGCTAACTTGCGTCGCAACCTTGGGAGTTCGCTCCGTCGTTATTGGATTTGGTGTTTCTAAAAAGGGCAGTTTGAACTCTCAATCGCAAACAAGGACGCAAAGTTTGGTCGTTTGAACTACTACCCCTGGGCAGTCGCACTTGTGTCATTCCTTGGTAGTTCCAGTTGGTGTCTGGAGCGCCTAACCAAAAATCACAACCGCCTAACCAAACTCCCCTACTGGGCTCATTCTTGGGCTATTTATGTTAATTTGAGTATTACTGACTTGCTTTTTGATAAGCTAGTATTATAATCTTCAGACTCTTAAAATCAGCATAGTGATAAATGGTGTAGTGGCTAAAGCAGGTGACTTGTTATCCCAGCGTTGTTTGTTCGATTTTCTTATGATGCGAGATTGTCCTCTTGCTTTTCGCTACCTGCAGGTAAACTAGTGTGACACGTAGATTCAATTGTTTTTGACTGATGTCTTGTATGTGTCTTGATGTATATTAACTATGTACATAAATATGTATGTTTAAAACCTATTGTTGTGTCTAGGCCTACTCTTACTCAGAGGTGAAAAGAGACAGGATGCAAACTCCAGCCAAGCGTGCAGTGCATCGACGTGCTGCCCTTAAGCCACGAGCCAGTTGATAAAACTAGACTGCATTTCCGGCGGGAACTGCGAAAGTGTGCTTGCCCTGGTCCGGTCAGCAACGTGAGAAGACAGTGGCATACGCTATGCTGAACCTGGCTTGATCCAGGCATTGTAACAGTGCCTTTCAGTGTTGGAGCAGTGGCAATATCTCAAAAGCTCTAGGAGAGGGCTATTCAACTATTGGCTTGCGGGTTGAATGTGATTCGTTGGATTTTACCTTTGGCCTGCCTTCGAATTTAGCTTTTATGACTGAGATCAAATCAATAAAATGAAATGACAGCAGTGATTGGCTGCAAATATAAATAATGTCACGCGTCTTGCACCTCTCAAACTGGGCTATCAGGTAACCTACAGAGGAATTGAAATTATGAAATATGACCAAGGCATTAAAAAGCTGCTTGTTTGTCAGGATACTTTTTCACTGATTTATTTAAAAAAAATATGAGCTATGAGTGTGAATGTTATATATTCCATCCCACAAATTATGTTTTACTGGTTTATTTGACAAATAATCTATATGGATTTGCTCTATAAAGACCTTATGTCTGTTTGGGATTGTTTTGTGAGCCTGGGGTTGTTTTGAGAGCCTATTGATGTAGCCTATCTCAGAATAAAGGAATACTTCATATTACTCTAAACCACCGTCTGTAAATCAACTGTATACTACTGTCTACATTGCACTATATTTCTTGACCTGTCTCTGTATGTTTCATCACCTTTCTATACTTTGCCTCACATTGCAACACAGCTCAGATCTTTGGTTGCTATGAAGGCCAGTTGTTCTAAATGGATGGTTGCTATGGCCAAAGGCCAGTTCTATCTCTGCCGTTGTCAAGCGGGCATATCGTAGAATTCTGATTAACCTTATCTTATTTAAAACATCTCTATTTTACTTAGCCCACTTCCATACAGTGGGTCCCATTAAGAAGTGGCCACTTCATTCGCGCTTACCGTGATTCACACAGCAGCATTATTAAATTAATCTGTCACCATATGCCTATGCTTACGTTTGCAAAGAAAACCTTTTAATTTGATTCACATGAAACGTTACATTTCATGTACATGTTGACAATGAGTAGGCTAGTTTTGGTTGTTGGTGGTGTTATTGCATTCCTTAGTTATGCCTACAATGCAAGTTCCCTCGCGATTGGAAGCTCCTGTAGACAATAGTAGACGCATTTCAAAACATCGCGTTAGGAGTCCTTGCCACTTCTTTTAAGCTGTCACAGACTTAAGTGCTACTTTTAGGTCTAAAGTGCTTCGTGAATTACTGTTAGTAAAAAAAATAGCAGTCCTAAAGTTACAAGTGACGAAGTTACGAGTGCAAGCATCTCATATCAAATGACCATGGCATTACGCTAAACAACATAAATCCCAATTAGCAACATACATCTCCTCCCTATAGCTAGCCACACAAGAAATTAATGATACTAAATCTCTCCTTAGGGACCGTTCGTTATTTATAAACGGGGTCACCGGAGGAAAATAGGGGAGGGTCATGTCTTTTTATTCTTTGTTGAGGGGAGGGTCACCTAACTTTTTTTGTCTAGGAGGGGGGGGTCACCCATCTTTTGTATTAATGAAAACAGCAAAAAATCAAAGTGGCTTGTTTGATTGTTGATTTCTGTCGCCATATATAACGTTCCATAGCTCTGTCAATATTGAACAATAAAAATAAGGGAGATTTCCCGGGTTTCTCACGCAAAATATGGAAAATGTCAACATCCGTCCCCATTAACGTTGGAAAGGTTGGAGCAACAAAGTAGCCTACTTTATTCACGCCTAACAGCCTATATCCATTTGGTCAACTTTATCCAGCCCTAAAAAGCTAACTTTGGTTTACTTGTAGTTTACCGTGTAGCCTAGCCTAACTTTAAACATGTGTGCATGCTTATAAAGCATACTTGTGCTTCATTCATCCACACATCCAGCTCCTAACGTTTTGACAAGCATTTCTACCAATTGACCTTGTTCCTGCCCATCTCTAGCTTTGCTGTCTCCATCCTTTCTGTTTTTGTTGTTTGCAAAAAACCAGCAACAAGTGCAATTTGTTAATCGCTGTCATTCTCTCTCCTGCCAACAAAAATGTGTTACGTTCCAAGTAGCAGTGCGTAATTCTGCTTCATAAAGCAGAATACAGAATACAAATACATTGGTCATATAAATAGCCAGTTTATGGACTACAGTGTAGGCTAGAGTTGGTAAGTTATGGTAGGCCAACTTGGAGTGAATATACAGGGGGATTTCTTTGGCTCTGGCAGGTGCGCACGTAGACATAGCCTACGGCCGAACACTGCAAGCGCCAATGAATCGTGCTCTCACAACAACCACGTCGTTAACTTAAATAGGCCTACTGTAGGTTAATATCACTCTGAGTTCGCATTCAAGCAAGCAAAACGATGATTTGAATACATCTGTTTCTCTGGAAGGGCAAGGGGTAACAACAGGACAACACAGAGACAGGCCAGAATGCAGGACTAATGTTATTACAGTAATATGGGATATTCTACGGGAAAATATTAAAACGGCAAGACAGCGGGGAAAAGTTAAAATGATAGGCCTAAACCCGGAAAAAGTTGGCATGTTAGGTATTTTTCGGTCCGTGTGATTATTTGTGAAATTGTGCAAACGGTCTTTTCGAGTCATTTGAGAAAAAAGGAGTGTAGCAAGCTCCCAAATTGACGCTCGTCTGAGAAATTGAGTTTTGGATAATGTTCAGCTTCGGCAGCTTTACAATGACTGAGGAAGCCTAGAGACGAGTCCATAGCAACAAGTTCATGTGTTGAATTTGTTATTACCCAGTGTGCTTTGTTGAATGGTCTCAATGTTTTATTGTTTTATTTCATGTGAATACTTACTAGAGGAGTAAATTATTTCAAGTAGGCTAATGCAGTTGCAGGAAGTGTGCATTTAGTTTCCATGCTTATTGTGTTTCCACAACAATGTTAGTGAGTAAATCTACAGAAATGGCCACCATCTTGGTGAAGTGTGATGTGTAAGATCAGAAAGCAGAGGGTGAGTTTAGAACGATTGCTTAAGTCGATGTGTTTTCATAGCGCTCCATATAGCGCTAGGTAGGCCTATCGATGATTGGCCAGGGAGGGTCATGTCTGTTTTGAATAGACTGCTGGAGGGTCGTTGAAAATGTTCTTGCAGGCAGGGGAGGGTCATGCAACTTTTGATTGAAGCACTCAAAATCCCTCCGGTGACCCCGTTTATGAATAACGAACGGTCCCTTAGCATGTTTCTCCCATAGCTTCTCCGCTTAGCATTCTAATAACAGAAGGGGCACATTTATGTTGACCACTACAACATGACTCATTATGTCTGTAACGTTAACTGTATAAAACACTTACTTTCATAAAGGACGCACACCATACAGCACATACACATGGAAACCGATATTTTAGGTTCTTGGCCACAAACTCAAAACGTGTCTCTCTGAAGCCCTGTTCTAGAATCTTTGCTCTGAAGGCTGTGTTGCTAGGCAACATCAAATAAACGAAATCAGAGCCATATAAAGGTTACCTTTATATGGCTCTGAACGAAATGATAGTCTTTCAGTATTAAATGTGTACGTGTGCTTCCGAATGGATGTGTGTGGTTTGCAATTAGAATAAACAAGAAATAACATTTCCAATAATTTCCCATGATAAATTACATAATATTTGCACCTTCCTTACTTGTGAATCTCACACGATCTCACACCGTATTTCAAGTAGGCTACACTAGTGAAATGTAATCCAACGTTGCCACCTAGCGTCCAGATGTAGGCTATTTAACATTAACGTGACATTGCTTGTTTATTCTTTCGTCAACTCCATGCTTTTAGGAAAACAATCTTTTTATCATAGTTCCCTCTTCAATGAGCGATTACCAGCTCGTTTTTGTAACAGAGATAGCTGTTTATTGTCCCTAGGTTTACAGAAACACCTATTCATATTAATATGTAGCCTATGGAGTGCTGCCGACCACTGTTCATTACATGGCCCAGAATGCCTTGCATGTCTTTACAACAAAACAACACAGTAAAACCTAAATGCCCGTAAACATATGCATTTGCATACTTGTAACATTTTTAATAATACTCTCCCATCATGATATTTAACAATAATGAACATTTTTATTTGAATACCGTCAATGTGAAAGCAACTCTATTATGTAAGCTATATATAGCTACTGTTCTCCTTACTATTTCAGTTTGTAAGTCCATACTATCCCATGGCAGAGCAAGGATTTCATGAGTGGGTGAGGTTGCCTGGAGATATTGTGGCTGCCCAGAGGCATTGAGCATACTTGGAAGGCATTGTGATAGAAGGTGAATGGTGCAAAGTTGAATGGTCAGAGTTACCAAATACCTGTGGGTGGTTTGCAAAATGATGGAAACTTTTGGAATATTTTTTTTTTTTTTTTAGCTTATGCACCCTCACATTGGAGTCCCCAGTTCATATACAAAATTTGGTATAGATATGTGACAGTGTTCCTGAGATATGGACTACTTCCTGTTTCGGAGCTTCACCGACGATTTCGTTTGGCTGTGACGGGCAAACGCTTTCAAAAATCAAAAATCCTTCCGGTAACTTTTGTGAGGCTTGGTCCAAGGATAATGTACGTCAAGTTTCGTGGCGTTCGGACCAAATTTGTGACCTGTGAAAATGTAGTTTCGCTTTCTGTTCAATCCAATATGGCGGACGAACGACACGCCCACCTGACGTCATCTTCGCGACCAACTTACACCGGTACTGACTGGACGTTTTTTAGTTTGGAACGGTGTCTCTGTCTCAAAGGGCCTAGGCGCTAGAGCTGACAAAAAATTAGGGAGACGGGAAAAATAATAAAACTTAAGAAGAACAATAAGTGTGCTGCTTTGCAAGCACACTTAATTAGCGATACCCAGAAATTTGTCTAGGCTATATATTTTTTCCAAAATAGATATTTAACACAAATAATGACTCAAATTGGTTGGCTTAAGTTAACTGTTTTATATGCTTGCAATAGGTTTAGGTTTTTGCTGATGGCAATGGCAATGCCAGCATTACTCACTCGGTTTAAATTAGAAAAATGTCGAAATAGGCCGTGACAGAAAATTTCTAGGGTGTGGGGTATTACACGTTGCCACTGTTTCATCCAATGATATGTATCGCTGCATCATCAACAACGTTGTTGGAACTACGGTGTTCGAACGTCGGAGGTAGCGAATTGCGACACAGGTACGATGCTTTCTGTAAACAGGTGTAACAATGTCGTTGTTTGGTCGCAAGTTGCGTCGTACCATGGTGGTTGAGCAACGTCGTTGCTAACTTTTCTAGAAACGAACCCTTGATTGGTTGAGTGCTAGCCCTTGACTAAACATTATCCCGGATTATGACCATTAGCCCTACATTCAGCGATGTAAATTATGAACCCATTGTCTACAAGCCACATGTCTTCCAAACATTCCAACATTGAAATTGTGTTTTCAAAAAAAACTAAATACCGTAAAACTCCAAATAATAGCCCGGGCTTTTATTTTCCCAAATCACTAAACTACACCGGCTAGTGTTAGAGACAGGCGTCTATATGAGACAGGCCTTTAATTCACCCTTCGCTAAGTCCCACCCTCCTTAGTTACTGTTGCTATGCCTGACAAGCTTTAGCACCCTGCACGTCTATTACATAGGGGGAGAACAGGGATTTTTCAATGAAATGTCATTTACAAAGACATCGTACCACACTGAAAGCTAATATTTTGTCACTAACAACCTACATCTGTCCTCTGTCAAATACAGTTGGAATTTCAGCTCTGAGCAAAACCGTTCATGAGTTATTTAAGCAGAAGTCGAATGTGCGTTTTGTTTCATTCGACTCTCCTGGCCAGAATGAATGGAACAGGCATGGGGGACGAAAGAAACATACCATTTAAGCTATGTACTTTCCACAACTTCAATATTTGACAACATATCATGAATGGTACTTCAAATAGGTCTTATTTTAAATAGATTGCTGATGGGCTATACATCTTGGTGAACGTCTGTTAACAACTTCTTGCCGTCATTGTGAAGCGTGTATCTCACGGTTATGGAAATATCATGCAATGCCATTTTTTTATAGTTAGAACTATGTGTTCCCAATTATATCATGTTTCTATAGTATAACATGTTGTTTCACTTTGTCTTTACGTGGGTTAGGGCACCACACATCCAAATAAGTGCCCTTCATGACCCACAGGCCTTCAGTGTCCACAGGTTAACATGGCAAAACTTGAAAAGCTTGTCAGACCTCCCGTGCCTAGTGACGGGTTGCTAAGCCACGATTGGCCTGTGGCGGTTTTCGGGTGTGGCTTAGCGAAGGGTGAATTCCCTTTAGACAAAACTTTTCCTCTGCAAAGATGGAAAATATTATCGAATTAATTATTTCAAACACACTGAATGTCTACCTATATGACTAGGCTATCTGATGACAATTATAGATCATCATCTATTTAGTGTTGCTGTTCATTGAGTGAGATACAGTAAGATCCAAATAGCGGGATAGCCAGAACAGATGAAACACGTTTTAATCAAACGTAATTTACAAAGAAAGCTCATATTTTGTCACTAGCAACCTAGCCTATAACAGTCCTTTGTCAAATGCAGTTGCATTATCAACCCTGACCATAACCGTTCAGGAATTATTTATGCAAAAGTGGAAGGTGCGTAATGTTTCATTCTCCCTCCTTTTCGGCACGAATGAAACAGCATAAGAGAGCATGAAATCATACTGTTTCTCCTGTATTTTATTTGGTGAATTTTTTGTTTTGTTTTGTTGCCCGCATAAAAACAAGTTTACCAATCCGCAAATTTAATAAACACAAGGGATAAATTGAACGAAGACGAAGTCATGGGCATAGTTCATATTGAAAAAAGTTATACAATTTTGAACTCTAGCTTTTCCCCACCGCAGTCTTTTAAAGCAACACCAAAGTTTTTTGTACCTGAAAATAATGTTCCCAAAATCGTTTCATTGGTTCATCAACTTGTAACAGGGTGAACAGCACTTCTGCATTTGCTTTGCGGCCCTCTATCAGCTATAACTGCGCTATATAAGTAAGTTTGCCAGATCGGGTAGCGGATCTCTAGTTCGATAGAATGAGACATAAGAAACTACAAATTTGACTTGCTTCTGATGTCACAATACATCATACTTTCATAGAATCATGCAACATACTCTACCTTGTCTGGACATCGTTATTTGCAAAGCCAGTGCCGGATAAACAAATAGCATGTGCGACAGAGGAATAGTTCTTTGGTGTTGCTTTAACGCCATCTAATCATAATGTTAGCGTGTGCAGTCTGCACCATAGGCTACTTAAGCACAATTCACGCCAAAGATTCGCGACGAGATGAGCTGCAACATTTTATTAACCAGCAACTTCATGCAACATTTTAAAACCTTGCAACTGTGACTAGACATGTTGAATACTTTGCGACGGCTTGCAACAATGCGCAACATCTAATTCACACCGCTGCAACTCCTTTCTGCAAAGGTTTTGTGACATTGCGAATCTTTGGTGTGAATTCAGCTTATCTGACGGGTTTTAGAAGATAAAATACAACCCGAAACTAAAAAACAGACTAGGCCTCTATTGGAGACCGGCCTTTAACCCAAACCTGTAGCCACACCAGGCGTTTGAAATAGACAGGCGTCTATTTGGGACTCAGCTATTATTTGAAGTTTTACGGTAAATAAAGAGAAAAATAACTTTGTTTGTGATCTGTCACTGTCGCAGCAAAGCTCTTGTGCACAACCACCTGTTCTCAAAGGCTCTAGATAGTTGGTAAACTTTCCTAACATATTTTTACTAGAACTAGTAGACTAACAAAGTCCTTAGCTGCTACCTAACGAACCTAGCCGTTCCCAATCACGTTCCGTTTACTGTGCTAATGTTAGCTAGCTAGCCAGCCAACTGATCAGTCCAACTGCCTTTTCTGACGACGGTCGGCCATCGGGTTGGTGTGTCAGGGCCCTAAAGCGTCCCACATACTCGCCGCTCCCGGTTGGAAATAAATATCTTTGTTACCTTTTGCTGGATTATTGGCAGGTCCCTGGGTCCTAGGTCTTTCATCTTAATTCCCTCTCTCTGGTAGCTTCATTAACTTATCCAGCAAACTATTTAAAAATCTCGCTGGTAACCTAGCCAGGGCCCAGTTTCCCGATAATGATGGAGACACGCTCTTACGAGGGTTTTCTACGATTCATCTTACGATCGTTCGTTTGGTTTTTCCGACTGTTTCCCGAACATGCTCGTAGCGTGAACGTGCGTGCACTGCTCTTAAGATGCTCTTAAGGGGAGCTGTCCACGTTAATAGTTCTGCAATATCTTCTGATTTGACGGTGATGTCAGGTGTAGGTGTAGTAGGCTACAGACTAAACCACATGTTGCTTTCTCTGCTTTTTACCTCATAGGCCTAATAAAATATAGCCTTCACTTAACAAAGATAATGTCAAACTATTCTGGCTAAAATCTGATTCATCACAGGTAAACACAATAAAGAATGGGAACGTAAATTGGATTATGTATTCTAAGTTGTAATTCCTCTGTATGTCCTGTTGGTGACCTCAGTGAGAAGTACTGTTAAGACGCTCTTAGCCGGTAACGAGTACTCTGGAGCACTCGTAGATCTACGAGTGTTTTCACGACGCTCTTAAGCTACGATGGTTTCGGGAAACAGTCGGCAAATCTTAAGACGTTCGTAAGAGGGACTTTACGACGCTCTTAGGCTTAAGATGCTTTCGGGGAAGTGGGCCCTGGTTAATTTCCCTCTCTTCTCAAACTGACTATTCAAACATGTTTATTTAAGATGTGGGCTAGGCTATATGAATTGCCTGAATGTGGTTGATGTCTGCAGGGGCGCCTGCAGGAATTAATGCTATGGTAGGCACACCCATCACCCCCCCCCCCGCAAAAAAAAAATTCAATCGTGAACAATATTTGTCTGTTTTAGGTCTGTGCATTGGTCAGTCAGCAAAAAAGTAGCCTACATAGCATAACAACATCCACATGCAATAATACAATGACAACGTCTACAATGACCTATTCATTTGGACAACTAGATACAGCCCTATACAGGCTAAAGTTACCTTTAGTTTTGTTCTAGCGTAACGTGACGTCTGGCTTTAGTGCAGTCTAACGTTCCGACAAGCACACCAATTGCCTACCTTGTTCTTGTCCATCTGGAATAACTCCTAGCTTTGCTGCCTCCATCCTTTCTGTTTTGTTGTTTTAAACTTGTGATATCCATGATGAGTATTGAGTTAGTGAATTAGCTCAACATTGTGTGCTGATAACCATATATAGATAGCCGAGTAAAAGAAAACAACAAGTAGCCTATTGCGTGCCTGCGTGCGTATTCTCTCTCCTGCTCAAACAAAATGTGTGCACGTTAATTTTGATAACGTGTTCACTAACTTTACGTAATAGAAAATGGTAAATAGCCTGATGGCATGCAGCTAATGGGATACTGTGCATAGTTGGGAAGGTATGGTAGGCCAATTTGGTGTGAATACACACACACACAAGGGAAATTTTCTCTCGCTGTTGAGTAGCCTGATGGTACGCACAGTGCGTACGGACGTACACCTGCAGGCGCGCCTGGATGTCTGTAAAGAGGCACGCATGCTCCCTGATCTTGGCTTCAAGCTAATCCTGCTTGTCGTGCGCATCTGAAAAGAAATCTCCTGTGCACAACCTGCCTGCACGAGGCTGAAATTTCTCGTGCGACAGAGGAAATGACGCAATTTTGACGTCACATTGTCGCGCTACCGGTCAGGTGTGACGAGTATGTAGTACGCTGAAGGGAGAGGTAAACACAGACAGACACACACACACACACACACACACAGACATAGAGTACATGCAGAGTTGCACATACTGCATATCAACACTCTTCCATTTGGCAGTGCACTTCCTACACAAAACCCTGAAATAAATCTTTCACGAGTGAAATCCTTGGGAGTGGAATTGCTTGATAAAGGCAGAATGCCTGTGTAGTAGCATTACATATGGAACCAGGTCAGCCTGATAAGGAATTTGTGTAAGTATGATTGAGTTGGGAAATAAATAAATTTGGTGGCGGCGCAGCTGCTATATTGGCAGCCTGATATAGAATTTGAAAAGCAAAGGGCACTTGGAAAGAAAGGCCAGCTCATGCTGCAGAGGTCACAATCACAGGTGATCCTCACAGAGAATCCCAAACAGGCTGTATCCTTTCTGAAAGTGCAAATAAACAAAGATGTGATAATATAAACACACACACACACACACTGGAAATAAGGGCTGTCAGACAGTGTGACTACCTGTCACAAGTTTTGGGAACTGAAATACAAATCCCCAAACAACCTCTGATAACCTGGTGCTCCTCTTGAGGATTATACTATCTGCATTTCTTTTCAAATTCCCCTATCCAGCCATGGACAGAGAGGAGATTAAATGTTTATTTTCTGTCAAAAACTGCAACATAATCATTTTGTGTAATACTGATTATTAATAAAGGTAAAAATACACATGGTGTGTATTAATAAATGCACTATTAAAACAAATCCCTATCTGTAATATCAAAAATGATACACTACATTTGTGGTGGTGCACAGATATGCTTTCAGCATAGGGTGACCATTGTAAGTGTTTTAATGTCAGCAAAGTTTTATAATGAGCAATTCTATCCGAGTTTTCACTTCCTCTTAAAAGCCCTCTCTCAGTCACTGAGCCCCCCCCCCCCTTCCTCCTCTCTATTTCTCCAAGGTCAATAGCTTTATGCAAGACACGTTGGTCCACCAAGTCTGAGCCTGGCTGCATGGAACCCAATGAGTGTGTCCATGCGGTTGCTGCCAGCTGAGAGGAGGAGGAGGAGGAGGAAGATGATGAGGAGGAAGATGATCATCCCTGACTCTCTGCTGTTGAAAGGCTAATTACTGAGTGTCCCTTCAGCACTCGTGTTGAGGCTGACAACCTTGAGCTGGAGGGAGGTGACAGTAACATGCACACACACACACACACACACACACAAACAACAATAGCAACAATAACAACAACAGTTGTTTGGGAGATGTCACATACACAAATGCACACATATCTGGAAAGTCTGTGTAATGCATATTATTACAATTTTATCTTTTTTTAAAAATAAAATAAAAACACAATGCAAATGTTAAAAAATCAGGACAATATCTCCACAATAATCTATTGATTTGATGAACAAAACACAATTGACCGTTCGCAAAACCCCGCCCATCGAACGCAGATGATCCAATGGCAGTCCAGTAGCTCCGTGCAGGCAGACATGGCCCGTCAACTCACCTTCAGGGTTGCCAGATTGGGCGGTTTCCCGCCCAATTGGGCGGTTTTGCAATCTATTTTGCGGGCAAAAATGGGTTTGGGCGGGTGTATAAAAATTGGGCTGGTTTCGGATCAGTTCGGCGGGTTTTTGTAGCCGAAACACATAGGCACTTCAGACCCTTCTTCCAGTGACCCTCAGCAGGCAGCAGTCTCTCACTCACTCACTCACTCACACACCCTCTGGCTGACGTGCCCCCTAACCTCACAACAGACACTCTCAGCTCACGTCACCTTATGTATCGAAACATGCATTCTAGCTATAAATGGCATAGTGCATGGTATTTCCATAACCGCGAGATATGCGCTTCACAATGACGGCAATTAGTTGTTAGATATTCATAGCAGACAGTAAAGCCCAGCAGTAATTTATCTAAAATAACACATATTAAGTACCATTCATGATGTTGTCAAATATTTAAGTTGTGGGAAGTTTAAGCTGTATGTTTCTTTCGTCCCCCATGTCGTTTCATTTATCCCGGCCAGGACGAATGAAACAAAACGCACGTTCGATTTCTCCTTAAATAACTCCTGAATGGTTTTGTTCAGACCTGAAAATGCAACTGTATTTGACAGAGGACAGATGTAGGTTGCTTGTGACAAAATATTAGCTTTCAGTGTTTTACGATGTCTTTGTAAATTACGTTTAATTAAAAAGTGTTTCAGTCTGGTTCTCCCCTACTGTGGCGCAGACCGCCCTTCAAACACACAGCTCGCGGGGTTTTCAAATTTAGCTAGCTGACTGACAATATCAATATGCCAAAGTGGGCAAAGATCATTTTCTCATTACAGTCAATCTCTTCATGAGGGTGCACACTGCTGAAAGATTACCTACGAGACAGGATGGACTTTCCCTTCTTTCAGGGTTGATGGATGTGCATGCGCACAGGTCTTGCGCGAATGCTTGACATAGGACTACGGCCCACGTTCCGTCTAGCCCGACAGTTGTTGAGGAAGTTTGACAAAGCCTACTAGAACTTTTTTGTGTAGAGATGGCCCGCCATGCATGAACGTTCTGCTTCTGCACACTGTCCTAAATAGCCTATGTTCAGCGCGATTTTCATGAAAACTCTAGGCCTAACTGCCTGTCTCAGGGAATAGATAGTGCCTATGTATTAATTAATTGTTCTAAATCACAGGTGTCAGACTCAAGTTTAACTCAAGCCTTTAGCCTACATTTGGCATAGGCCTATGAAAATATTTTTTTGTGTAGCCTAGAGTTGGCCCACCAGTTATGAACGCACTGCCTCTGCAAAGAGTCGACACCCCTGTTCTATAATCAATGTGATTTCATCTAATGTTATACATGAATATGCATGTCATGTTGCTATTATAAATAATTGAAATGTTGTGCATTAGGCTATTTTGTATGTTCATATATCCACTCAATGTTTTTATGTTAGGCTAGCCTACTGAATGCTTTTGTTCCAAGCGTCTATTGACACAAACAGACTCATTGATAGTCTACGTTTATTGCATTATTTTCCGTAACATAAGCTTATAGAAGAATAGTCTGACTGAGGTCCGTGTAGCCTACTTTTGCGTTCATTTGATTGAATATTGTTTCTGAAATTGGATAGGCTAAGTCCAAAAATGGGTATTTTTAAAGCTTGTTAATGATTTCAATGTGTTTAAATGAGAAACAAGCAAAAGCAAATTTGGGCGGTTTTTTGTGCATTCTCGCGGTTTTTGACGAGGCTTTGGGCTGGAAAACCTTGCTGGCATCTGGCAACACTGCTCACCTTACGGCTCCATAGAAATGTATTGGGAGCCTTGATATTTTTGTCCAGTGTTATGGGATTTTATAGTGATATGAGTTGAAAAACTAGTCAAATGACATATGTGGGATTAACACAACATCGATACACATAAAAATGCCTTTCAATCTTGATTACGTTTTCTGTAATTAGGCCTATGTTAAATTAGATTAAATTCTCTCGTCCCAGATCTCCACTATTTTAAAGCAAAGAATTACTCCTTAGCAAACCATAACAAAACAGTGCTCTACCACATCTGTGGATTAAGCCACACAGTCAACTCAATGTAAGTAAGATAAATAAGGATGTTAATTGTTTTCAGCATTGCCAGCATTGTATCTAAAATGATGGAGGAGATTGGAGGAGACTAACGTTAGCATAGTTAGCTAACCGCTGCTAATAACGTGCTATATCTTCGTCACATCAGAGAAGCATGGGGCTGTGCCACTGATCTTTATAGATCAGTGGGCTGTGCACAGTAGTGTAACATTTATTCACCATATAATAATAAAGTTGAAGTGGCTCTGCAATGTAGGCTATGTTTCCGTTTTTTTGGCAGCACCATGTTCCTCACATGACATGGCCCAGTGTCCTTGTAACATGCATGCAAGTCTATCTAGCACAGCTATCGTTAATATCAGTGAATCACACTCGCCTCCCGTTTAAGTTTGTCACCCAACAAAGCTAGATATGAGTTTTTATACATGTGTCTCCATGTCATACTGCAGTCTTTCAACGGATTGTAAATGATTGTAAATTAATTTAGGTCCGTGTCTCTCTAAAAGAGCCTCTTGTGCTGTAACTTTTACAGAGTCTTAACAGCTACTGTATCATTGAATTTCTAGACAACAACTGAGTTTGACGGGCTCTGTTCTAGAATCTTTGGTAGTAACAATAACTAGGGGGCGTGGCTTTTGCGAACGGTCAATTTCAGAAATTTCCTATTTTTCATTTTTAAATAGAAAATTGAACTGACAAGTACAGTATTACATGGACCTAGAAAGGTATGCTGTTATTTTCAGACCTTTATTTGGAACTCAAAGCGAAGATAGTGAAAACACATTTTACACATGTATATTTAGGGCTGTCAAAATAACTGATTAATTTCGATTAATTAATTTGAGAAAAAAATAACTGATTAAAAAAATAACGCAGATTAATAGATTCTGTATGACCTTTGACCCTGAGCCGTTGTAGTCAGTAAAAAAATGAAATAGGCTAATTAGACTGTAAAATGAAGGAGAGAGAAGAAAATGTGCTGCCTAGATCATTAATTGGAACATTTACTTTTCAAAAACGGCCTGATGGTGTTGATAAAAATAAAGTGTTGATTAAAATAAAGTCCTCTGCTATGTATGTGATAAAAAAAACTTCTTCCCGAAGCACTTTTGAATTTATTTCCTCAATCACAGAGTATGTAATCAATTAGATTAATTTTAATCGATTGACAGCCCTAATAATATGTAATCAGAACTTCTTAGAATTGACTTGTGAAATATGACAGAATCTTATCTTATCTTGATATCTGATGTTAACATGCCCAGATGTTATTTTACAGACCCATTTACAAGCCCTATAATTAGGCTGGGGAATAATATGAGCAATTTTAACAGATATATACTGTAGCGCCCTGTTTTGCTATTTTGCCCATTTTCTCTACTGTTATAATAGTAACAAGTTTCTATAACCATACATTTAACCCTTTTGCTCCACCTCTAATAGTGTAACTCTCATAAAAACCCATATAATCCATAAAATTGTAGAGTCTATAAATTAGTATGCTGTCCAACAACCTGGGCTACTTATAAAGGGAGTTGTATTAATTGGATGCTGGTCAGAACTGAAGTATTAATTTGTTCAATCAATTTGTAAAGTTTGTGACCAAACTCTACTCTTTTTCAGCGTCAGTTTTGTTTGCTACTGCACTGGGGTGCGTTTCCCAAAACCATAGTTGCTAACCTGTTAGCAACTTAGTTGGTTGGCAATGGGAAATTGCATTGCAACCAACAAAGTTGCTTACTTAGTTAGCAACTATGGTTTTGGGAAACGCATCCCTGATTAGGGCTGTCACTTTATGTTTGAAAATCGATTTTTACACTATTAATTTTAAACAAATTAAACAAATAAAAAAGATAGATGTAACAAAATTCACAAACAAGAATATAAGAATATAAAAGAATTCCGAAGTGCAGTAAGAATTGCGAAAGCTAAAAAGAAAATTCCCACCAATTTTACACACCTGAAACAGCTGTTTCAATCAGCTGCTGTGCTGCTCGTGTTTTGCCAAAAAATGGAGGACAACGCGATCAACCTGTGCGACATGTAGAGAGACGAGTGATAGGCCCTAATAACTTGAGGAGTTCGATGTGGAAGTACTTCGGATTTTTGGTATATCAAACTATGGAGAAGAACAAAGCGGTAGGCTATGCAAACTCTGCAATCAAGTTCTACATAGCCGAAATTTGTTTGACATTTCTAATCGTAATTACAGACACAGCTACGTTGAAGCCTGCAGTCATGTTTGTCACTGATGTAATGGCAGTCCATTCGGCTTATTGTTTTTCGAGAATGTTTCACTCCTGTTTGTCATTGTGCACGAAACTTCACGGCAATAAATCCTCAGAAATATTGCTGGCTTGCGTCTACAAGCGCCCTCTTTATGTTCGTCCTAATGCCTGTTAGTTGTTTGTGGATTGGCCATAATTTGGCGTTGAAAATGGAAACGTCTTTAGACATAAAAAAAATCGATTTTACAATCGATTCAATGAACACTTATGTCTCAAAAATCGAACAGGATTTTTTCACAAAAGTGACAGCCCTAGCACTGATTAGGTCGTACCTCCGTAGTGTAGGAGTTAAAAGTCAGCATCAGGTGCTGAGTGAAGTAGTTAAAAGTCTGAGTAACAGTGGTGTGAAATTGTTTGAGCAAAAGGTCAATTGAAGATTGAAGTCTTTATATACAAAAATAATAAATAGTATGCAAAGTGCCGACATTATTTTGGAGGCAGACCCAAAGTGAAGAATTTTTGGCAGGAAGAGATTAAACGTCGACATTAAACTCAAAATTTCGAGAATAAAGTTGAAATATCATGTCGACTTTAATCTCAACGTGTCCAGATTGAAATCGACATGTCGAAAATAAAGTTATAGGTTAAATAAAGATATAGGAGGATGTATTCAGAAGGTTGTGATGATTAATGAAATATGGTATGTAATACAATGCATGAGGAATTCCTATTTCCACAATCCACTTGTCTTAAATGCTAATAGTGTCAAAGGCCACGATTCCTCTTCATGCCCTCTATGAAAATCCATTTGCACACAGCATCCAGTGTCTTCTCACATATTGCGCAAAAGAAAGGCAATTTAGTGAGTTAAAATAGCCCACATTGTCTGAGGCTTCACATCAGGCAAAGCAGCTCCATGATGCCATCACAGCAAGATGGTTTCTCGTGTGCATCAGTGGCTCATTCAGTCAAGCAAATGGAGCTTAATGGACACACCACTGAGGACTAAGGGCTCTGCTAAGCTCAGGATACAAAGAACACCATACCAGCAGTAATAATAATAATCTTATTTAGCCTTTTGAATAAAGTGCTGAAAGTGCTTTAGAAATATGCTAAAAAATGGCAGGCCACTAAAGCACTGAGAAGGGAGAGTAAAACGCAGCAAAAGGGGGACTTAAGACAATCTCATTAAAGCAAGGGCCTCACATAAGGCACGAGTGGACTTAAATATTGGAAACAAATATGAAACAATGTATAATTGAGTTAGAATATTGCAGTATTAAAATATCACAGTCAGATATTTCCAAGATTTAAATAGGCCAGGCAGCTAAACTTAATGAAGAATATTCTGTAAAAATAGTAGCACAACTTCTAAAACAACAAATAAGGATATATTTCATTATGTGAACTTTACAGTAAGGGTACATATACTTATTTATTCCAAACTGTCTTTATGGGCCTGTAAGACCAATTTCCAACAAATCCTGTGACACAGAACACAGGTCTGTTTTACTAGAAGCTGATTAAAGCTGGCCAGATGCATAAATGATAAAAGCAGCAAGCACTTAGCAAATGTTTTCCCTGTTAACATATTCAAATTCAAATCTACTACATGAAAAGCCAAGAGAAGTATCTGTAATATTGAAACACTTGAACTAGGTCTTCCATTTTACCATTGGCTGCTACCTAACTAATGTTTTGAAAAGAAGATCCTCTTTGATTACAGTTCAAAGCTGGCTGATTTCTAGAAGCAGGAAAAAAGGTTATTTTTGTACAGTGGCTGAGTGGAAACGTGCAGCAAATTACAAAAACACATGTAGAGAGAGAGATTTTGTCCAGTTGTCTTACTTCTTCAATATCTTTCTTAACCCTCCTGATGTGATCACGGTCAAATGTGACCGACAATTGCCTAGATTCGAACTCAGAACTGCCTGAAAGTTGCAGGAGCAGAGCCTAATATATTGAGCGCATACGGGGAGTAAAACGACTGTTACGCGCTGTTACAACTGTAGGCTACAATGGTTGCAATACAAAAATATGCGCGTGTTAGTTTAGATTATTGTTATAATTATTATTTTACCTTACGTTACCTACACCAAAGCTGAATAAAATTATGCAAGATCAAAGTAACCTAAGGTAGCCTATGGCTCTGATGGTCTGCGATTTTTGTTTTTAGATCATTTCAAACAAATCATTAGTCGCATAACGTGACGGCATCACCTTTGAATGAATGAATGAATGAATGTCTATGTCTATGAATGTCTATCTGACGGACCCCCACGTCGAAACACAACGCAGAAGGTACACCTTTCTCATTGGAATTTGACGCCAAGGACCCTTGACCATGCGTCAGACCTTTGACGAGTAGGGAGTGAGACTGTGTTGATAAAATTGAGTCCAGGCACAAATGTATTGATCAGATGGACTATGTTCTTCTGTACATTGAAACACACACACAAACACACCCTGACTCCACCTCTTTGCTTCTATGCCAGCCCCCACTGGAACCTTTTCCCAATAGAATCTTCCCCTTTCGGACTTGCATGAGCTCAGGTCCGTGAGACCTGCAGGCCATAAATAGCAAATGGAAGTTCAAAACTGGTTATATCTAATAGAACACAAGTTGATGCAAAGCTCTATCACAACATTAGATGATAATATGTGTGTTACTATGGATTTATAACAATTATAATGCAGCGGCCATTTTTGACCGGGAACACAAAACATAAAACGAACACAACAGGATGGTTAATTTGATATTGACAAATAAAAATTCTATATTCACCTTTACAAATACCAAAAAATATCCAAAATACAAAAGGTTGTGGGTTTCATTATGTGGGTCAAATTATTCACTACTACAATGTGCTGTGTGGAGGCCTATCTGTGTGTTTTATTCTAATAAGTGTTGGTGTGGTGGGTGTTGGTATGTAAATGGTGCATGTGTGTGTGTGTGTGTGTGTGTGTACGTTTATGCATGTGGAAGGCAAGCAGCAGCAGGAGGAAGAGGAGGAGGAGGAGGAGGAATGGGGCTTGTCACTTAAGAGCAGAAGGAAGCTGATCGGCGCGATCACTCAGCCATCCAACTGCAATCTCCTGATAAAGCAGGCAGCGCCGCGCCACAACTCAGGTGGATCAGAAACTCATGAAGATCGATGGCAGCTGCCGACCACAAGCCCTCTGCTCATGCACAGCGGCCAGGACAAAAGGCAAAGCAAATGAGAAAAAGACGATGAAAGGTTGAAAAGAGGGGGAGAGGATTTAGAGGGAGAAGGCAGAGGTAGGGAGGATGTTACTGTCAAATTAGAGTGATGCATAAAAACATGATGCCAGAGACAAAGGAAAGAGTGAGAGAGAAGAGAGGAAGGGAGGAACAGAGAGAGAAAAAGGAAAGAGTGAGAGAGAGAAAGACAAAGAGAAAGAGAAAGCATGAACATGCTAAGTGGGTAGGCAGGAGAGAAGATAAAAGATGCCTTTCTACAGGGTCTACAGACAGACGAAAATTACTAATGGGTCCCTTAGAAATGCATCTGGCCATGAACCATGTTGTGCTTTGAGGAGTGTACCTTATGGATGTGTGTGAGAGAGAGAGAGAGAGAGAGTATGTTTGTGTTAGTATGTATGTGTGCCTGTGATTTAGTGTGTGTGTGTGTTTGTATGTGTGTGTATCCCTGATTTTTAAAGCAACCTGATTTTTCTAAGACAATAGCTTTGCTGCTAAGTGAACTGTTGCAAATGACAGGAGTTTTGTTTGAGGAGAACCACTGACTGTCTTGTGAAGTCAAGGGAAGCTTGCTGCATCTTCTACAGTTGTCTGCAAATTCTCTCTCCCTCCCTCTCTCTCCCTCTGCTTTAAAGCCCAAACTACATAGCTGTTATTAAAGCAAGGAGCACAGAGCATTCCAGGGAATCAAAGGCTCGTGCATCGCTGACGTGCTGAGGCGGCAGCTCAATCACTCATGCCCTTTGTGGTGTTGTCAACAAGCCATTGGGCTGTCTTTAAGGAGCTAAAGACAGGGGAGAGAGAGGAACAATTGGGAGAGACAGAGATGTAGTGCACGAGAGAGGTAGCAAGGGAGAAGAGAGAGTGTGAGTGTGTGTGCGTGTGTGTGTGTGTGGGAGAGAGAGAGAAAGAGAGAGAACTTGTGAGATGAGAAAAGTGACTGCGGGAGGGAGAAAGGCAGACTGACTGACTGACACCCATGACTTGACAATGAGCACTGCTGGAGTTTGCCTGAGGTCAGCAGTGGCACCAAGATGCTCCTGTGATCTTTAATGAAGCTGAACACAATAGATGGGGCCTGATGCAGTGGGATGCAGGTACCATCACCAGGCACCACCAGCAATACAGCTGACTCCAGCTGCAGTAACATTAAGAGGCGATCGAGTTCAGACCAGCCCTCTATTGGTCACTCACAACAAAAGGCAGCATGTATGTTTGCATCCCATAATACTAAATAGTGCTTGTCAGTGTATAGAAGAATCCATGGAGTCCTCAATAGAGTTCTACATTTCTCTGGGCTGATTTGAGCATTGAGGAAGCCCTGCCAAGGTCACAGGCCTAATGCCAAGCATGTGAAAAGTCATGGAAAAAGGCTTAATTACTTACCAAACACAATGAACTAAAATTCACAGCAAGTGAATACAAACAAATCAAGCAAGTAACACAATACAAATGTAGGCAGGCTTTATAAAGGCTGTGCCTATTATTATAAATACTACAGATGTTTCTGAATAGCAATAGATATTTAATGGGTTCTACAATAAAGTAAAGTATAGAGGTAGATTGATAGTAGTAATACAGTGTATAATTGATTAAAAGTTTGACTAATTGAATATCCACTCTTAATACAGTATAAGATAAATGAGTCTCTTTATACTGAATAGTTCGTTATAATAGGCAATAATGTCATGGCATGAGGTAACATTCCAGACATCCATCGGAGTAAACGACTTCTCAACTGTTTCTATCAAAGAGAGTCATTATCAAAGAAGAGGTTGTAACAGGGTTGGCGTCCATCCAGATGGAGAGACAAAGGCTGGTGGGCAGGCTGAGTGCTCGGGCTCACTGGTGCTACCGTGCTCACCTTGGGAGTGAGCTGCCATGCTGCATTTGTGTTCCGGGGCTGGGGGAGAGCCCACCTGACTTGACCCACATGCGCTAAAACCACTGTATTAGTATGTGGGCTGCTCTCTCTCTCTCTCTCTCTCTTTCTCTCTCTCTCTCTCTCTCTCTCTCTCTCTCTCTCTCTCTCTTCTATATTCTACTTCGCTCTCTATGTCTTTTCTTCTAACCAGACACTCACATCCTTAGTGTCTCCTTTGTCTGCCATGTGGAGGTTTCCATGGTAAATGCAAACAAAAATACCACAATCTAATTAACTGAGCAGTGTTTCCCCTGATACCTGTAAGCATTGCACTGTGTACAGATTAGGCCTCTGAGATGCATTTACACATTCATTCTCCTATTTATTTTTGCAAGAGCTGAAATTTAGGGAATTTCCCAGTTAGCCCCTGTTAGGGATCATAAGGTTTTTTTTTTAACCACGTTTTATCTTCATACCAATTTCTTCATCAGCCACCATTATGTGAGCTATGTGCTGCTGTCTTAATTAGTGCATCTGTATGTAGTATTTATATGTTAATTAAGGAAGAAGGAATATGGTAATGCTGATATGATGTGCCACTACCCAGTAGTAGGATGTTTCTGCCATATAAGCCTACAGTAATAATAAATTATTGCTATGAGAAGTAACAGAAATATCGGAAGCCATGTGTGAATGTTAAACCACCACTTATAATGAAAAAGATAGATTAGGCTGAAATGGCCAAAATTGACTGTCCAAAACTGAACTGTCCTTTTATACTATCCCAAATCAGAAAAAGTTGAGATGTTGTGTAAAATGCAATTAAAAACAAAATGTGATAAATAGACTAATCTGATAATCACTTACGTTTGATAATGACATATGTTAACCGGGGGACACATTGATCACTCTCAGCCACACCCTCTATTCGATGGTTGGTTGATGGCTCTCGGTCGGTTTTCTACACGAGAAAACCGTTGAAAGCACATCTGTCCCAGTTTACCAGATAAGAAAAAGGTGTCAAGTTCAGCAACTTGTACTTGCGAGTACATTTCCTGAAATTAAATTTGCATCAATAACGTCCATTAGCTCTGCATAATTTCTGCTTGATGTCTGCACAAAACACACAACACACATATCCAGTATCCCAAGAAATTAGCATGTGCAAATAAAATGACTCACAGAGCAAAGTAAAGCTTCTTTTTTTCACTTAAAAATAAAACCCCCAAACAAAAATAAAAAACAAAAATGTATTCTGATATATTGACATACTGTCATACTGATGCTGATGTATCCCCACCCCCCAAGAAATCAACCAGCAATTCATGATTGTGTTTTGGAAGGAGATAGAGAGAGAGAGCATCATGGGCACTGCTATTGGGGGCAAGGGGTGCAACTCTCTCGGCCTCATCAGAGCAACACTCTCAGACTGAAAAGAAATCGGTTTAACTAGATGAACAAGTTCCTCTGCGATTTCAGCTTCTTTATAGAAAGCTATTTGTTGCAAGGCAAGTCAAGGCAGTTTTATTTGTATTGCGCATTTCATACAGGAGAATAACGCAATGTGCATTTTATACCATCAAAAACAGAGAATAGCAAACAATAAAGAATAGAAGAAGAATTAGTTCTTAATTTTAACTAAATTAGTTTTGTCTTAGTTGTCTTGTTGTTTGTCCCATTGCAGTAGCCATCAGCAATATTGTACAAGCATGAAAATGGTTTTCTATGTATGTCATGTTGTGTCCTAGACCTCATGGTCTAGCAGTGTTTTTAAGGTAGTGAAAAGCTGCAAGAGCAAACTTTTGAAATTCCTGTGTGTAAGCACAATATGGGTCCAACTCTCTCTCTGTCAACTCATTTTTCACTCAGTTTAAAGGGACACCAGGCAAGCCTGAGTGCTTTTTCTTCCAGTAGCAGCAACTGGAATCCATGCATTTCCACTGAATTATTTTTGGAATCTGATCCCTTATCATACCTGTTCATTCTTACTCGTCGCTCGACTTATCGTGACTAAATTCAAGATGGCTGCAAACGCTGAACTTCGTGAAGATACTGTCTGTATAAATCGTCTTGTAAGTAAACTACCAGTGCTTTTTCAAAGTTCTCAATGTCTCGTTTTAAATGTCAGGGCCCTCAGAAGTCTACCAATGAAGTGTGGAGATACATTGAGCCTCGTAAATGGTGTAAAACAGTGATTTATTTGCATGGCTAGCCCGATGCCGAAGCACAACCATTGAAAAAGCTGTTGGTAGCATCGGCTAACTAGCGCCAGATTTTGGAGTGCAGGGGACAAGCCGAGATGGGCTATGAGACATACGTTCACACTCGGTATCATGTTTCAACACACTTTAGGTCAATATCACACCGGAATTCTCCTTTAAACCTTGCTAGTGTTTTAAGACTCATTTAAAGCACCACTGCTTTAAGGCACTCGGTGTCATTTTTCAAGTGCCCCCCTAGTACTTTTGAATATCACCCTGGTCTCTTCGTTCATTGCAGAGCTCTCGTCCCACACACTGAAGTCCTTCCACGGGCTGTTACAAGGCTTGCTGTTTCTGTTGCCACACACACACACACACACACACACACACTAATACACACACACACACACACTAATACACACACACACACACACACACACACACATACTGTAATCTCCACACTCTCTCTTTCTCTCTCTCTCTCTCTCTCTTTGCTCAGAATGTTTTTTGGGGAGATGTGAGATGCTTTAACTTCACTGACATTCAGGGCTGGGTGTTTAATGCACCGATGACTTTTTGGAGGCCATCTTTTCTCTTTGATTCAACAGGCTTAGAAAAATTCAACGGCTTTTGTAAGGCTTATTTGGAGAAGGCCCCTTTCAGCTTCAGAGGCATGTGGTTGAAATTAATTTATATATTTATTAAACATGTCTAAAATGTCCTTGCATTTGTCAGATGTCTGGGAAGTGTGTGACTCTCTGAGAACCAGGAGATCCAAGTCAGTCTCCATATCCCAAAAGTAACCTTAGACAGTACAGCATTCCTGCTCCAGGGACTAATTAAAAACAACTGTATTATGGTGGGGAGAGTAATCACAGGGATGTAAATGATATGCCCACACAAAGAGGCTCACTCATGTACATGAGTATTGTAACAATTTGATTTTATGTTTCTCAGAAAAGGGAATCAAACAAAGGACGGCAAATCCCACAATAAGCGTGACATTACTGCTGATTAATATATAAAACTACTTACAGTTTTGCTTTAATAACTTTAATGCTTGTGTCAACTCTGACATCACATTTTCAAAACAATTAAGACACAGGTCTAAACAGAAGCACTCTGGCCAAAATGACACTCTTTTGCCTTCAAACAATAGCCTAAAAATCTAGACGCACCCTAGCGGCGGCAAATTAATTTGCTCAGCCTGTACGTCTAGTATCAAACCATAGGGATTTTTATTGGCTGACGCCGTGGACGTCATCCAATCACAGCGCTCTATTTTGTTAGAGAGTCTTAAAGCGGGCTTAACAGGATAATGTCAGTCCTGCGACGGTGAACAACAAGGAAGGTGGCTATGGTGAACGAAGAGCGGTTGTTTGAATCGGCGTTGGCGTCAACTTTGGAGGAGTTGGACTTGTGCTTTTCTTTGAAAGTTGAGCAACACAATGCACTTAAGTCATTCCTTTCGAAGAAGGATGTATTTGCCGTTTTGCCGACCGGATACGGATATGGTCGTAGCGTTGGCCTATTGCATGCCTAGGCAGTTTGAAAGACAATTCTCTGCCTGCCCCTTGGATTAAGCGAGGTGAATGGTTCGATTCCAGACTATACATTTCAATGATAAAGGATGGCCCGCCAGGCTATTCAAACAACACAACTTGTAGTCAAATCACTGTTCGCTTTCAATCAATCATTACACACTGCACAACTTATCAGATGGAAAAAAAGAACAGAGAATAATGAAAAGAAAAATGCAACAAATTAAAAACGTCCAAGTGATGAGAGCAATAGCCACTTGTAATGGTTGTGATAAAGCTAATGTTTCATTTTGTCTCATGTAGTGTTGTTATGGTCACCATATGCATATAAAAGCAGGTTAAAGGGATTCCTTATCAATACATTTATAAATAAATAAATGCACAAACTTTGCACAGACCTATACATGTACTCCATCATCTCATTCTGTGATGCAAAAACGTAATGAAATAATAACATTAAAAAAACGCTCTGGATTTTTTCACAGTCCCCTTTATGTATTCCTCTGCAGCAGCTTTTAAAACAGCCCAATTACACCTCCATTAGGAGGGGAAAGGCCTGGGGCACCGGGTACACATCTCTCAAAGCAACCTAGGAAGGATGGGGGCTCTTTGGGCCTTAATGGACTCCACTACTATGGTCATCCGGAAGAGGACCCAGTCAGTGCTGGATATTGGATGCAGCCTCAGTGCCCTGAGCACAATTACGTCATGGTGCCCGCCTCCCTGTCTGTTGGTCATTTGTATGAATACAGAAAGTCAGTCTGCGTGGGACATATGAAATCAAAGCACAAATGCAATTGTGATGCTCCTGTGTTGGTGACCCCATTGCACCGCAGTGTCATATTATGTGTTCAGCATGTGCTCAGTAGGGTCCTACATGTGAGTTGGTCATGGTCAAGTTTTCCTCATTTTTCATGAATTCTGCAATGACAGACTTTTACATCGCTGGTCCTTACCCCTCAATGTTTATCCAGTCTTGAACAGGATACGAATACCACAAAATGTTTTACACTACCACCCCCTTTCACTTAAATAGTTCCTGTTGAGTGAATTTTGATACCTACATTAATTTAAAAACATGTATATTCAATGTACATGGAGGCTGAAAGGACCTTTCAACACAGCCATTACGGCAATCATCGTGTTACCATAGCAATCAGAGTGCCACATGAAACTGTTTCCTGAACCATAGGAAATACACATTGGCACCATATGTTGGGTTATAACTGCTAAAATAGGAGAAGAAAGACATTACAATACTGTTCCCATCTTGAAGGATAAGAGGTAAAAAAAATGTTTGAACTAAAATGTCAACACCTATCTGACCCAACCATTGTTCAAGCACTCGGCTAATAAGTAAAAATGGACCAAGGTTTATTTATGTATGTGTGTGTGTGTGTGTGTGCATGTGTGAAAGAATGAGAGAGAGAGAGAGAGAGAGAGGAGAGTCTGGGTGTGAGTGTGACAGAGGCATGGAGAGAGACAGAGAGCATGTGTTTGGGTCTAATCACAGTAGTGTCCCAGGGGTGCTTTATTAACCATACTGTGAGAGCATGAATGCTGCATTGCAGTCCCTTGGCTCCCATCAGATCTGACAATATTGATATTACCCTGGGCCCCAGGTGAAATGTTTAAACAAGGCAGGACCTTGGGGCGAGATATTGCATGTGGGAGACACCTGACAGACTCTTGGCCGCCGTCGCCTAGCATTTTATAATGCATGACGGAGTAACCCAGGGCCCCACGCCCTGCTCAACAGCTTGCTCTGAATCCCTTTGTTGGCTCACGTGTGTAGCCGATCAGAGCCAGAGACTGAGCCAAAAGAACAGCCTCCTCCTCGGTACGCGGCCGGGCAAGATGGAGCATGTGAGGAGAGCGCTGCCGAGAGTAGCGGCACTCACTGCTAGCAAAGGTTGGATTTCAGTCCATCACTGAGAATAGAGTAGAAAAGTCATGTCCATACTCCAGTGAAATGGACCACGTCCTGGTGAATGGAATGTTTGATGTGGATTACTGGTTTGATTTTGCTGAACATTCACCACACTAAAAATATCACCAGACGTCTTGCTGGGCTAGAAGTCTGTGACCGCAGCTTCCTGGTTCTTGTGACCTATCTGTACACCCATATATGAGGATGAGAAAAGGTGAAAGAGATGGGGAGTCTTCACAAGTCAATCAGTGTGTGACATTTTACTCTATGGATCCCTAAGATTAAGCCATAACCACTCTGGAAAAGAAACCAAAGACTGTGGACTTGACTGTGGCCTAACCCTTGTGGAAATAGAAACACCCATTGTAATCAAATTTATGCAACCGAGTGACACTTAAGTGTCATTTTAAAAGCAGTTGGAAGTGTTGCTGGTTCCTGAAACTGGTCAATTTGCAGATAGTATATGTGATTAGGCAGTTTTGTGACATGCTTATTCCTGATAATGTAGCCGAGTGGGTAAAACCTGATAGCTTCAGAGGAAAACGATTGAGGAGAAAATGTGATGACAATAATGGCTGTAATGCTCTCTCTTTGTCTCTCGCCTTCTCAATTGCTGACACTTGAAGACTTCCTGTCACTAACATATTTGCAATGTAAGACCAACTCATCAGAAAGAGTTTTGAGATCCCTGTTGATAAGCGCCTCCCTGTGTTCATTTCCATGGTCCATTCCGTTCAGTTCCACTTCCACATGTTGGTTAATACAGGGTTTCACTCAATACACTCAAACTCAATTCTCTGCCTTGCCATGTCCAACAGAAATGGTGGTAGAAGCTTGAAAGAACCAAAGATTCCTTTTTTCCCCTGAATCAGGCCCTGGTCTCTGCGACAGACCTGCAATCTCACAGCAGCAGATTAAAAATGTAAATGAACAGACTGAGGGAGAAATATTCATCTCCCCTCTTTTTAAAAAAAGTGACAGTGATTAAAGTAAAAAATATGTCAGGTCTTCCTTTACCTTTCCCAAGAAGAATGGAAAGAAAGAAGTCCCTAATCCGACTTAAGAACATTAATATTCATGCTTACATGAGCTTCCTAGTTCAGCTTCAAATCACAGAGCACGATTTGGTGTGCTTATTTTCCCTGTCCTGAACAGGAGTGGTGCATCAGATGGCATGGTCATGAGCTGTGTGTGTGTGTGTGTGTTTGTACTGCTATACTCACCTCACGGTCGTCTGCTAGTTACAGCCCAAGGAGAGAACCCCCAGAGCTAGCAAATGCATTGTTTTTATGCTAATGGAAGCCATGTAGTGGAGAGAAGTTGATAAGATGGCAGCCCGAGGAGCTGTCTTGTTATTTCTTTCGTGGTTGAAGGTTCTCAGGAAGGAGAGATGGAGAGAGAGAGAGGGGGGGGTCTCTCAGTGTAGTCCTTGTGCACATGTGCTTTGTTGCTCTCTCTTCTCTGCCGATCCACCTGGGAGGTAATAAAAGTTAAACGTGACACAGAGAAACATTAGCTGTATCTGTTTCACAACATCCATAGCTACTTATGTTTGCAAAGACGTGAATTATAGATGTTACATTTCTTTATAAAATTGGGTTTAGTGTGTTAGAATCACCTCTAGTAGTTCCCTTGGTAGAATATCATTGGAGATATGATTTTTTCTTCTCTTGCTTTCTCTCTCTGTAACACACACTAACAACAGCAGTGTGACAGAAGACATTTTAGATGTGATTAGGTGCTGTGTACAATGGCACAAGCATGGAAGAAAGAGTTGCGATCAGACAGAAAGGTCGATATAAATGCCGAAGCTGTTGTGCGTCTCTATGTGCTGGCATGAGTAGAGGAGAGGAGAGAAGGAGAAAGAGCAAAGGAAGGGAGAGTGGAAAAGAAGGAGGGATGAAAGTCTTGGAAAAAATGAGGGACATCAACTTTAATAAACCTCAAGGGTTTCCTCTCTGTAGAATCAAAAGAGGGGGGTGGTATCTGTGGCCAGGCCGCAATATCAATGTTTTAAGAAGAGGAAAAAAATAAGGTAATGAAACATTTGTATGTGTACCTGAGCCTCATTCTCTGACAGTCCAATTTCATGGTGTGTCTTGCTTATTTCCGCGAGATGTTGGCTCCCTTATTGAACAATTCGAATTTGATTTGCACTGAGGGGGCGCTAAATACCGGTGTGCGAGGGGGCTAAGCCTGCGCCGTGTTGCATGCGCGGGAAGGCCAGGTAGCCGTAACGGAGGAGCCCCCATGTTTGGGAATAAATCACCATGTTCACCCGGGGAGAAAATGACTTCTGGGCCTCGCCTTGTTTACTGAACGCCGCTGACAACACACAGATATAGATAACATGGCGTGCGGGCGAGAAATGGGCGCACTGTTACTGTGTGTTTTATTGTTCGGTTTTGGTTCACCAGCGTTGGTTGTTTATCTACTTATTTATTCACTTATTTTCCTCTTGTGTAGTGGTGGCGCTGACGGTTGGGGGCAAGGGAGGAGACACTGAGGCTTGTGGTTCTTATATTCCTGGATCCTTCTGGTGAGAGCTGACAAAAACCAAGGAGCAATCAATCATTCTCTCTCTCTCTCTCTCTCTCTTTCTCTCTCTCTCTCTCTCCCTTTCAAATAGTCACTGTATAGGGTTTTGTTGGAGTGAAACCCAAAGAGGCGTATACTCCAGGACTTAGTGAATATCAGCTCATTACTCTGGACACAACTGACCTCTGAACAGTTGGAGAACAATGGAGAAATACACATTCAAATAGTTATTACTTGTGCTCATTCTTTGCCTCTGATCTGTGATGTGTGTCTTTTATGTGTTTGAGTATGAGAGATTGCATGGGAACATTAGTCATCAGAGGGATGTGAGAGTGTCTGTTGGTTGGGGGATGGCAACATCATTTGGTGCATGGATGTGTTGGATGTGTGTAACTGTGCAGGCTAGGGTTAACACTAAGGGTCAGGAATATGCGTGCATTTGTCCCCCTCCACATACCTTACCCTCACCCGCCTCTCCCTCCCTCTATCCTAGTCTCCCGGATTCTGACAGCCAACTTAATGTCACCAGCGCAACAAATTGGAGCAATCAGCCGTTGTCGGTGGCGACGCAGGGCCAGGCTCCGCAAATTAGCTTCCATTAGCATAAAGACCTGGCAGGGGAAGAAATGGCCCCGCCACGAACCTTCCCAGCATGCCACGGGAGGCCTCTGTTTACACCTAGATGACACTGGGCTTCATTAGTGCATTTGTCTTAGTTAGGGGCAATTGGCAGTTGTCTTTTTATGGGGTAAATATTTGTTTATAATGGAAGATTAGTGGAGTGGAACCTTTGCGTAGTCATTCAGAGGAAAATAAATAAATAAAAATCATTTGGAGTGGGATGGAAAAGGGGGGGGGGGGGTCATTACTGATGCAGTTTTATGTGTCTATGTGCCTGATGCTGAAATGATTACTGGGTGGGTGATGTATGGATTGACTGTTTAGCGGATGCTTCAGTTTATTGCATTGAGTGGACTGGTTATTCACTGTGTTTTTGGTAGAGTTCTGTAAAGTGAGAGGATCCTCACAGATTCTCAGGTGCACGTATTGGTTAGTAGTGAACGTTTTATGAGCCTTTCTGGCACATTTATTACTTTGATGTACTTTGATGCAGACGTCTATTGGCTCTCTGTCAGAGTCCGCCGTTTGATGTATGTGTGTAATGGGAGCAGCTGGGGGCAAACTTGAGGCTATTTCCAAGTAATGATTGTATGCTTTGGATATCCATTGAGCGGTCATCAGCTCTCCAATGGTCTTCCCGGGGAGGAGATCAGCCCGCAGCGTTTCAGTTTCTCACACCGAATCAGGCCGTCAGCATCTGAATTCCTAAAAAATGGCAGCCTGAGCTCACCAAAACACAGCCACGGCCCTGAGAGCCAGAGGAGCAGAGAAGAGGAGGGACTTTTTTGTCATATTTTTGTATAACATTTTATATACTACTGTACCCATTCAAGTCTCTCTCTCTCTCTCTTTGTTGCTAGTTCACCTTTATGTTTTATAAATCAATTGCAACTGCCACCAATTATGAGATTGAAGACTCCTTTTCAGTCTGACCTTCCAAAGCAGCTTATATTCTCATTCACCGAACACTTCATTGTAGGAGTATTTTCCTCATCCAGCCAAGACAGGTAAAGTGCCACCACAGAAGACATAGCACCTGTCTACTTCACACATTCTCCTTTGATCATTTATTGATCATTGATCATTAGCCTGGCCTAAGCACTTATAAATCACAACCAGAAACTTAAAAATGTTTACGTGGACAGTTACATACAGTATGTATAGTAATTAATAACTGCAGGCAGCAAAGAACATCTGTTTGTTGCCCATTAATAATGCAACAAAAACGAACATGGATGCTCAATGTATGTCCACATGAACTTTGTTTATTCCTCACTCACTTTCCATATATCAATGTATATATGTATGTATGGATGCTAATTCTCAGTTCTCCCAGCTGCTGCACGTTGGTGGGTGGCTAACTAACGAGAGCATATCAAAGCCTTCCACCCAAGCTGAGTATCACCATAATTCAAATATCCCCAATGAACATTCAGATGAGTAACACTGTGTAGCAGACTCAAAATCTGGTGGCTCGGACTAGTTGTGTGTATTCCAGCAGCTGGGCGTCTAGTGGCTGAGTCAAACACTCAGCTCCATGGTCATTAGTCTGCCAGTCGGCTGAGAAGCTTTGGCTTTGGTTTCCGTTGACCGTGAGGCGTCCATCTGAGTCCCTTCTCACTAAAAGGTGGCATTTAAGCGCCACACTTTTCACCTTCACTATGTAGGAGCTGTGCTGATGATCTCCACTGACCTGTAAAATCTCTTAGACCCACACTTCTGTACCTTACACATTCTATACACAACATACTGTATTTACTACACTGCACCCTATACAATGGCACCCTGATTACTGGCTAACTAACTGGGGGATATATACATGTGAGGAGTGAGAATAATCTATAACCTTGTTTGGGTTGAGGATAGGAGTAAAAAGCCCCCCTCTGGTTAAAGGGGAATCTTCATTCTCTTTGATTCAGCCTGCAGTCATCTCCACTACTCCCTAATGTGCAGATATCTTCATACAGGCTTGCTCACCCTCCACCGCCCCACCCCATCTCACATCATTACATATGAACGCTGCGTATCCAGCTATGGGTGAAGTAGAAAGTAAAGTGTACTTTCTTGTCTTCAGCCCTAACCCCCTGTTGTGTGCACTTGAAATAGCATTAGACTGCCTTGTTATTCTTGAACGTTCCGCTTTATGGTATGCTATTAATAATGCATCACAATTATATGAAGAGTTTGGCTCCAAAATGCTACTGTATATCTCCATTTTTAAAAACATTAAAAAGTCATGCTATCTAATTGTATATTTCAGGTAATATCAATCAAATTGCAGTTGTGTTGTTTTGATTGAGTAAAGATATATCAAATAGCAATACCCGAATAGAGTTCTACTGAAATTACTTGAAAAACAAAATGGAAAAAATTATTTATGAACATTCATTATGTAATGGATTAAAATGTAATGGATATAGCGTTTGGGAACCAAACTCTTCATATCTATCCTATATCAACAAAAGTATATTCATGTCCACAGCCATATCCATGAGCCATATCCACAGTGTCACTCTGGTAGTTCCCAGTTCTCCTAGGTCTCAACCTTTGGCCAGTTAAGCCATAATGGCTCTTACAAAATACTAGCCTATTTAAAACCTGTTTACAGGTACAATATCACTCCTGTTACTACCATTCCTGCCATAAATATTCCTCTGTTCTTACACCACAAACTGGACATGCACACGATTGATGTACTCTTTCAGACTACCCTTGCGGCAAAATAATGTTTTTAAAGAGTAATTTGTGGGAATCTTTCTCAGTGTGTCAAGAGCTCTTGTTCAACTTTAGTTTTCTCCTTTCAATTCTGCCAAATTCCAAACAGATGCACAGATCATTTAGTCTGGACCAAACATTGAAAAAAGGCCTCAGAAAAGAGGCAGTAGGCATTTTTGAGGAAAAGTTGTTATACAGCATTTTTAGATAGTTCAAAGGGTCCTAAATACAAATCCACTATATAACATTTTTTTTAGGTCACAAGTTTCTCAGAATTTCCCTTCAAAAATGGATGCCTTGCTCTCAGGCAAGAAAATACTGGTAGATAGGGTAAAAATGTAAACCTTTATGGATCACCACAAAACTTTCCTAGTTTGTCACTTACATTAAGACAAGTTTTCTGAAATGTAATGTTTAAATATGCAAATGAGGCTTAATCTACACGTACACATTGGATGAAGCATCAATTGCATTTTGCAAATTGTTATACAGCATTTTTAGACAGTTCAAAGGGTCCTAAATACAAATCCACCTTATATGTATCACCACAAATAAACCTTATATGTATCACCACAAAACTTTCCCAGTACAGTTGGTGTCTTACATTAAGACAAGTATTTTTTGTGTTACAAGTTTTCTAAAATGTAATGTTTAAATATGCAAATGAGGCTTAATCTACTGAAATATGCGCTAATGCACACATTTCCAAACTAGGGGTACTACTATGATCGCATCAAAATGGCTAGTTTTAAAATACTAAGGCGGCTTGACACAACTGGACACTTTGCTTGTACTATTATCAGGCTTCCTACATAACTCGAGCATTATTCATTCGTGCACAGAGGGATGGAATCTGGGATCTGCACCTTTGTGCATTCCAGAAAATGTTGCCCTTTTTCATGCGGTATAACCACATCAATTATGCACGGTGGGGCACTATCTACCTGAATGAAATGCACCAACTTCCTAAACCAATAAAAACAGAGTTTGATGCCGGAAACTTTGTAGTCACCGCTTCAACCAAGTGGACCCTGATCATAGTCAGGAGTGGCTATGGTGTATTGGAAAGAAAGGCGGAGGCATTGTTGGAAACACAAAGACATCCTCAGCACTAAGTAGGTGGGCTCTGTCTTTCAACCTCCGATCCAGTCTTGCCCATGACACTAAAGTTGCTTTTGGCCAGGGACCAGATGATAACTACATCCATAGTGAAACGACAAAAGTCCGAATGAAACGGGACAATGCAGATAAAGATGCTTTGCTTGCAGTCTTGCAGAGGTTTGGCCTTTTCTTTGCCAACCTGTCCCAGATCCTGCAACACATTGCAAACAAAGACTTGGCCACGCAGGATATTGAAAGCGAGCTGTTGACAGCACCACAGAAAGGTCAAAGTCAATTAGATACATTTGTTGTTGAGAGGCTGTTGCCATCTGGGGGAGGGGGGAGAGTCTCGTTCAGGGACAAACTTAAAAAGAACAAGTATAACGTTTGCGTCTTTGTTTGAAGTTAAGAAGTCAGATCTAAAAACTGGATAGGTGAAAACTGTCAAGGCAGACCGAAACATTCTGCAACGCCTCATTGCTGCATATGATGCAGGGCGCCCAGTCAATCTTGACAGCATTATGATGCATGAACTATTTGTTGTGCCCTTGTCTCTGGCAGATGTAAATGGACAGCTTCGTTCAGGTTCAAAGGCAGTGTTTACTAAGATTCTAGCTGCTGGCATTCCATGTCCCAACCACCTTGATAACAGAGACCTTCGGTATGAACCAATGCTCATCATTGATGGTCAAGCTTTGGTCATTGCCATTGGAAAGCCACAAGCAGCAAAGAGTTTTGGGGACCTGTTCTCAGAAGTGGAGCACAATTCCAGCGAATTGATGTTTTGTTTGATCGCTACCACACACATTCTATCAAAAGTGGAACACGAAAGCGCCGTGGAAGAGGCTTGGTGGCAATCAGAAGACCAATTGAGAGCAGAGATTTGCCTCATCCTGCAAAGTGGGAGAACTTTATTGCTCATGCAGACAACAAGGCTGATCTTGCACACTTTTTATCCCAACAGCTGATTGTTGGAGCTCCAGCAAATAAGATCATAGTTGCTGCAGGTGGCTTCAGTGATGAAGAGAGAGTTGAAGCCTCTAATTCAACCTTTAACACTGACTGCTTGGAAGCCAAGCATGAAGAAGTAGACACAAGAATTGTTCTTCACTGCATTAGAAGCAACGCATCAAATATTGTTGTCTCAGAGAGACACCGACATCTTGGTACTGCTGATTGCCCATTTCCACATGATCTGGATGAAGGCAGGTACAGCAAAGGACAGAAAGTACATTCCAGTTCATGCCATAGTGGAACATTTGCAGATGGAACCACAGGTCCTCAATCTGCTTCCAGGTTTTCATGCGCTTGACTGGAAGTGAAGCGTTCTCACTTCCAGGCTTTGGTCTGGTGGCAGGCCCACATGCAGCAGCCAATTCTGCCACCCCCTGAGACCATGGGATGGAAAATGGAGGAAAGTTCACTTGTTCCTCAACTCATGTCACTACCTCCGGTTCCGGATGCTTGTGAGGAGTTTATCTCCTGTGGTTGCACCAAAGGATGCAAGACAGCTAGATGCAGTTGGGTCATTCCGTGTGAAATCACCCAATTTCAGCGCAATTTGGCAGGTGACCCTCTCCGAAAACATCTGAAAAAAATCACAGGTGTTTGTAGACCAAATCCATGCATAGATCTTAAAGAGTATGTATAACTAATCGTTGCAAAACTACAGCCCTTTGAAACTTCAAGTCATTTTAAGCATTGTGGTGAACAATCCTTTTTGTTCAACTTCCAGCATTATTGGCTCTTTTGGTATTTCACCCACATTAGTGAAACTATGTGAATAGAAGTACATTTTCCTGTTGAATTAAAAAATCCAATCGGATCAGACGTATCTTGTATACTTTCCCCTCTGCAAAGCTCTGAAAATGGCTATAAATTCATAATGTGAAAAGACATCATCATCTTTGAGGGCTTCTCATTCAATAAGTATGTGACACAAATTCATCAGATTTTTTTCCTACTCATGTATGTATTATAAGGTCCTGTCCATGCATTAACTTTGGTTGTTATCATTATCATATTTTCAGAGCATTTCTTTAAAATTGGGCTTGATTTTCAAAAAGCCTGTTTTCATCTTCTCATTTCACCACGTGGACAGTTAACAGGATTTTTTTTTAATTTTACCATATATCATTCTGTATGTGAGGATCATCTGCCCAAAATTTGGGCTTGTTGCTGAGTTTCTTCATTGAGATAAGATTTTTTTTAAATATTGTCTATAAATCCACTGAATTTGTACTGGATCTGCAGTACCACTTTGCACCACATGTGGTGCTCTTTTAATACAATGGAAGTCAATGGAAGAGTAAGAGAGTCACTTGTTGGCTGCACATATCCAATCTAAACACACAGTTTATGGTTCATAGTTGAATTGGTCCAAATAATTATTGCAACATGAACAACATACTACTCATACATAAATCTTATTTAGAGAAAATAAACTGTTCAAGTAAATTATACACACATAAGACTGCCTGGTCATCATACATGCAGCAAGAGGATTTAGCATAATTACCATCTTTGTAATGAGTTTTCTACACCAGCTTCAACCTATCAGTGCCTATATGAGCACTTTAATAATTTTTAGCCAGCTGGTTAGGCAAAGTCTATATTCATCGTCATATGCTTGGGATGCAGTCCTCTGTGATACATAGACAAAGAGCATCAAGATGGAGATCAGTGCTTTAACAAACAATCCAATTCCATTGACTTCCATTGTATTAAAAGAGCACCACATGTGGTGCAAAGTGGTACTGCAGATAAAGTACAAATTCAGTGGATTTATAGACAATATTTGTAAAAAATCTTATCTCAATGAAGAAACTCAGCAACAAGCCCAAATTTTGGGCAGATGATCCTCAAATCCTGTTAACTGTCCACGTGGTGAAATGAGAAGATGAAAACAGGCTTTTTGAAAATCAAGCCCAATTTAATAAAAATGCTCTGACAATATGATAATGTTAACAACCAAAGTTAATGTATGGACATGACCTTATAATCCATACATGAGTGGGAAAAAATCTGATGAATTTGTGTCACATACTTTTTGAATGACGAGCCCTCAAAGGTGGTGATGTTTTTTCACATAATGAATTTATAGCCATTTTCAGAGCTTTGCACAGGGGAAATTACACAAGATACACCTGATTTGATTGGATTGTTTAATTCAACAGGAAAATGTACTTCTATTCACATAGTTTCACTAATGTGTGTGAAATACCAAAAGAGCCAATAATGTTGGAAGTTGAACAAAAAGGATTGTTCACCACGATGCTTAAAATGACTTGAAACTTCAAAGGGCTGTAGTTTTGGAACCATTAGTGATACAGATATACTATTTAAAATTTATGCATAGGTTTGGTCTACAAACACCTGTGATTTTTTTCAGATTTTTTGGGAGAGGGTGACCTGCCAGCCACTGGGTGATTTGACACGGAATGACCCAGTTGTAAGCCTAACCCATGTACTGCTGCTTGCAAATGCAGAATGTTATGTGATACTTGTATGAATCAATAATAAGTAAAAATAACATTTCAGAAAACTGAGTTTTACAGTGATATCTATGTTTTTTTTTTTTCCTCATTCATACGGTGGTGTTTTGAAAGTGTCTGAGACGCATATTGTTTCAGTACAAAATATTAAGAACTGGTACCCTAATGAATATGTTATATAGTGGATTTATATTCAGGAGACATTGAACCTTCAAAATATCATGTATAACAACTTTTACCCTCAAATGGCTTCATCCAATGTGTACGTGTCAAATTTGGAAATGTATGCATATTAGCGCATATTTCAGTAGATTAAGCCTCATTTGCATATTTAAACATTACATTTCAGAAAACTTGTAATACAAAAAATACTTGTCTTGATGTAAGTGACAAACTGGGAAAGTTTTGTGGTGATACATAAAAGTTTAAAATTTTACCCTATCTACCAGTATTTTTCTCATCTGAGTGCAAGGCATCTATTTTTGAATGAAAATTCCGAGAAACCGGGGACCTAAAAAAAAATGTTATATGGTGGATTTGTATTAAGGACAATTTGAATTATCTAAAAATGCTGTATAACAACTTTTCCTCAAAAATGCCTACAGGGTTACAGAATCCTGAAATCTGGTCCTGACTAATTGTGGCAAAGTCTGACTGACAGGAAAAGTAGAATTTGATTCTGTGTTTTTCCCTTGAAGCTGAATCAATGCTTTTAAACAGGTTTGGATCAATTCACTGGTCTATGGCAAGTGGTTCAGTGCTTCTGTGTGCTTATTCTGACCATTTATGGGAAAGAGTGAGAGCTTGTATACACAAGTGTGTGTGTGTGTGTAAGAGAGAGAGAGAGTGAGAGAGAGAGAGAGAGAGTGTGTATATGTGTTTGTCTGTCTATCTGTGTCTATGTGTGTTTTTCTCTGTGTGTGTGTGCACAAAATCAGTAATTTATGCAAACTGCCTTGGACCCCGATCCTGGCGTGTTTATCAGGAGTATCTGGGCCATGCATTTCAACTCTACCCTGAGCCATGCGCCCTTCGCCCTCTTCACACATGAGCCCATTTCTTCTCTTCAAAGATTAATCATACAGTATCACATCTTGCCTGTTGTATGCCCTAATCGTTGTTTCTCGTGTAAAACATTCATTAAATCATTCCGTTGGGGGCTGCCTGGATGACACATAGCCCTTCTGCAAAGCCTTTCTGTCTGTGCCTTTGTGTGTGTGTGTGTGTGTGTGTGTGTGTGTGTTTGTGTGTGTGTGTGTGTGTGTGTGTGTGTGTGTGTGTGTGTGTGCGTGTGTAAGTCTGCATCTGAGTCTGTCTGCGCTCTGCATCTTCTCACCTCTCCGGGCTGTTTCATTAATGAAGTTAAAGGAATTATCCGGAGTAAAATGCACTTTAGATCGATTTCCGGATGATTGGGGGTACACACGTTGAGTTGACATCAAAATTATGTCATTTGGATGTGTTTTGAGAAAGTTTGATTGTATCGTTTTCAGTCACAACTCGTAGCCTGGAAGTGAGCGGGGCATTTCAATTGCGCCACTACAAAACGCTATTTCTATACCTCTTCTACAGTTCCAAACAACATAACACTTACGTGGTAGTGAGTAGAGGGTCCCTAAAGCCAAACCAAAGTATCCCGAGGTCTTTATGTGGTCGAATAGAGAGTCCAGAATGAATTTCATCAAGCCAGTACCTTTCCGGGAATGTTGCCATCTTTGATGCCACCTTGAGGGGAAAGTCCGTAGGAGTCTTATTGCTGTGTAACACGCTCTGGAAATTCACAATTTCGTCGCCGTTTAAAAAAAAAAAAACACAAAAAATTTCGAAAGAAATACTGGACTATGTTTTTTTTTTTTTTTTAAAACGGCGACGAAATTGTGAATTTCCAGAGCGTGTTACAACACACTCAGCAATAAGACTCCTATGGACTTTCCCCTCAAAGTGGCGGCAAAGATGGCAACATTTCTGTAAAGCTACTGGCTTGATGAAATTCATTCTGGACTCTCTATTCGACCACATAAAGACCTCGGGATACTTCGGTTTGGCTTTAGGGACCCTCTACTCACTACCACGTAAGTGTTATGTTGTTTGGAACTGTAGAAGAGGTATAGAAATAGCGTTTTGTAGCGGCACAATTGAAATGCCCCGCTCACTTCCAGGCTACGAGTTGTGACTGAAAACGGTACAATCGAACTTTCTCAAAACACATCCGAATGACATAATTTTGATGTCAACTCAACGTATGTACCCCCAATCATCCGGAAATCGATCTAAAGTGCATTTTACTCCGGATAATTCCTTTAAGGAACTGAATCACTGCTCTGGATTATCGGCAATGGTCTCCTGTTCTGATTGTTGCTGTTCCCGCAGATCTCCCACCCCCGTTGAAAGTGGAGCATCATTTATACGTCATAATGTTTCTTATCTGTTTCCTCTCTGTCTTTCACTTCTCTCTCTTCCTCTTGCTCTCTCTCTCTTTCAAATGAAATTTAAATTGACCTTGGATGGCGGAATAATGGGAGCGATGGAACATTAAGCTCCGTTATACCCGCTCCTCGAGACTGGCAGTCGGAGAAGGACGGGAGAGGAGCCAACGGCGTCCTTCAAGTCTCGGCAGAAGAAGAAGAAGGAGAAAAAAACGACAAGGAGACGGAGGAGACGGACACGAGACTGGGGACTCAGAATGCACAGCGCGTGGTGTGGTGAGGTAGGGGGTAGGGGTAGGGTGTGGAGCGGAGCGGCGTGGCGTGGCAGCAGCAATTCTCCTCACGCTCCCCTGGGCGGGTTTGTTGCCGAAATGCGTGTCTTTGGGTCCAGATCATGGGGACAGAGGTGGATCAGCTGCCGGGGCTGGCGGAGGGCCTCTGCCAAAGGCGTCAGGCAGAAATGAATAAACCAAGAGCCGTGACAGCAGCGCTCCAGCAAGCCAAACGTCCAGTCCAGTCTCGAGCACGAGGGCATCAATATTCCACCAGTCTGTCTGTTCACTTGAGTGACATTGTGCTTTTTGAATTCAATTGAATTGAAAATTAATGGAATTTGTGACTCGTTAGGCCAACCAACCAAAGACCAATATACAAAGCATTCAGATAGCATAAGCATGATTTCAGTGTTGAAACCACTGCCACTTTAAATTATTCTTATTATATTTTGCATATTCAAATGTTGGGGTGATTGGCACTTTATGAGCTGCTATCATGGCAAGCCTCACCTCAAGCTGGTTTTACCCATGCCCCTTTCTGTTCCTCTGTCTCTCACCACACCATCCAGATAGTGACCAAAAAAGAAGAGAAGAAAAGACGAGAAAGAAAAAAATGGCTCTGGAGCAGCTGGGAGCAACAGATGCCACTCCTCCACGGCCTGCCTCCAGCTCCAGACGCTAACGACTGGCACACGCCGTGCCACGCACTAATCGCCACTGCGCCTGCTGCCAGCTTGGGTAGCCCGAGGTAGAAGGCTTCGGCGCTGCCAAAAGATCACACCCTCCACTGCACGGCTGAACAAGGCGCGCGCGGGCCGAGAGCCCTGCTACTGGGTGGCATGGAGCGGCTGCACGAGTGCCAGCCTGCCAAGCTCACTGGGAGCGAACTAAATATGCAAAAACACAACCTGTTTGTATTTATTAGTGTCAACGGAAAGGTCAGTTTCAAAATATTCTGCTTACTTCACAGTCCCTGCACTTACTGTTTTAATGAAGCAATAATTAGGGCATAAAATAGTTACAACTATTTTGTTTTGGCCACTGTCGATATGCGTTATCTTTTTTAACAGGCAGTGCCACTTTAAGTGGTATTATGTGGCACACAATGCAAGAAAGAAGGAAGGCAGCTTTTTTGGTACCATTTGCTGTGAAACAAATGTTTGAACGGGGACTCATGAAAAGTATTCACTGACTGACATCTTTGCCAAGGTTCTGCAACCAATGGGAGTACTGCTTGGAGCATGCCGTCCCTCTTTTGGTGTAGAATGCTTAAGCAGCATGTTGTGGAGAAGGCAGAGGCGCCTATTCCAATCCCAGCTGTTGGCTCCATCTGGGTGGAATCTCATGTGTTTGCTCTCTCTGTAGCTCTGACATACACACACACACACACACACACACACACACACACACACATTCACACACACACACATTCCTCTGCATGTGTGTGTGTGTGCGCTTGTGTATGTGTGTGTGTGTGTGCATGTGTGTGTATGAGTGTATGAGTGTGTTTAAGAGGGGATGGAAGCTCCATTTCTGCTGACTCACCATCGCCACATTTTCAAAAGCAGGGGCTCACCACAGAGAAGGAAAAACCAATAAACCAGCGCCAAATGCCCATGGGCCCCTGGATTAGAGAGCCTAAGATGTCTCAGGAAACCAGTCAGCAATGTGGCGTTCACCTCTGCTCCCAGCCTGCAACCTGCCTTCATCTGCACAGAGATAGGTGACATGTGACAGGTGGCAAAGAATTTTGCAAATAACATGGCTGACATTTAGATATATAGATTGGTAGGTATTGCGGACTTATGTATAATTCAAAAAGGGAATGTGTTGAATTGAATGCTTTTAGATTGCAAATGTGATCTTTAAAAAAGGTGGTTGGTTGTACGGTTATTGGAAAGTTCAGTGGATGAGTGCATGTTTTCACCATTGTTGCAACTATGTCAAAAAAGCAGGTAACAATAATAAACTGGGGAGTTCAAGGCTATCCAGATGGATTATGGTTATCTCCACTGTGGTTCATCAGTACACCTGTTATCACCACATCGGGTAAACAACGGCTATTGTGTTTTTGTCTTACTACTGTTTCCATATGTTATCTCCATATTGGCCAGTGAGGATACCCCACTGTCTTGTTGGACAGTTTGAGAACACTTATTTTCACTAATTGTGAAATATAGCACCAAACACTTATTCTCACTCACGAAATATAGCACCAAACATTTATTTTCACTAATTGTGAAATATAGCACCAAAGTATCATTTAATGTTCCTCTCTTTCTCCACCTTCATCCCCTGTGCATTTCCCTCAAACCTATTCGTTTAACCTCTATTTATGTATTAGCCATTTTTGTTCAGTGTTTTTTTCAGCTGCTGTTGTTTTTGAAAGTGCTTTATGAATAAACCTAACTTTTTATTTTAAACTCTACTTTATTTATTTATTTGCTTATTTGTTTATTTAAATACATGATCATCCATTCCAGCCAGAGCATACTGTATGTGCCAGTACCAGTCACAGCATGTCAGCTGCCTGGTGTCTTTGTGGCTCAGTGTGTTTATGTGAGACTCCATGCTTACTTTGTCACAGCTCTCCTGTCAGCCCTTCATTAATCTGACCTCAGAAACATTCTGAGCACATCACCATTACTTTAACTGTACTGTATATCAGCATGACATTTTATTATGTATAATGTACTATCATCATTATGTATATGGGCTTATAATTGTATACATTATGTATAAGACATGCAGTGTATTCTATTTTTTCCGTTGGGAGCTATTCAGACATTTTCATTCACATTTTTAATTAAAAATCATTCCATCCAGTCATGATTGAGTGTCAGAACAAAACAAACTTATGTGAAGTGGAAAATTAATGGTAAATTGAATAATAATACAAAAACATATGGTACACTGCCATACTTGAGGCTGTTTTTTCCTCTATAGAAAGTCCTTGAGGAATGTGTAAATGTCTAAGTGTAGGAGGCTTGAGCTGATGAATAGAAGGGGTGGATAATAAACCTGAGCAGTTGGAATCGGCTGATTGAAAGACTATTCAGTGAAGAAATAATCTGGGCAGTGTAATATGGGCAAGGAAAAAAAACACACTTATACACACACATACAAACTCATCCACCAACAAATCAAGAACACTGCAACAGCAGCAGTTTTCCTTTGTTAATATGAATGGGCTAGGTCAAGGTATCAGTGTGTACAATTGCACTAAATGATTTTGCCTGTCATATATTTCCCTCAATTTGTTTACCTCTGCACCCACTGTTTTTTTTCACCTTACACTTTACTCTGGACCAAGCTTTCCTTCTTCAGTTTGGAGTTAAATGCATTTGTTCCTGGAATGTAATCATTTTAATGTCATTCAGAAATCATGAGATTGTAATGACATCACTCGTCAGGACGAATGAGGGAACTGGGAGTGGTCGAAGGAAATGGTGAAGCTTCTGCTGTTGGAAATAACAATTGATTATAGAACCCCTGTTAACCTAATGAATCTGACTCCGCTAAATATGGAAAGGTTTCAGTCAAGGTAAGATTACTATTCATTGTAGGCTGATGTAGGCCTACCCACAATACTGTTACAAGAATGCCTTCTAGCTTATAATTATTTTAATTAGACACATTTTCTCCAAGAATAGTGTATGAAGGCCCTCCTCTGCCGATTAATTCGGGAGGTACCAATTACTAAGTAATAATCCTAGTGTGAAAGTCAGTCAGAGGCTACAGATCATACAAAACAATCAGAGAAGGAACATACCAGCTTCAGAGGATGATGGCTACACACCTGGGATGTGGGAGTTCTGACTACAGAAGCTCCTCGAATAATCTGTGAACTTCCGTTAAATAGGCTACCCAGTTTGTGACTGGTTACATTGATATGGATCACATGATGGGAGGTCAGCTGATTTGGGATCACATGAGGAGTACTGTTGAGACTTGAGACCATTGTTGTAATGACACCATTAGAGTGAATCAATCAAGGCATGACAATGTATACATTTGATTACATTTCCTGTTCCTAGTTAACTGTTCCTGTTGACATGTGACAAGCATGTGACAGTAGGCCCACAAAAGGCCCACACTCAGTAGTAGCTGATCAAAGTCCACATATGATTAAAAGGATTATCATCAGTCTGGGAATTAGGATCCTTACAAGATTTTCAGATCAGAGGAGCGTAAACTAGATGTACCGCAGAGCGGTACAAAATATGACCGCCGCCCAGTCCAGCACATTTTTTCCACAAAAAGAAATCACGCTGAAAGGCCTATATGATTCTAACTGTCTCACTAAATTGCATTATCCACTCAATTCTCACTGGTATCTGCTAGACAACAAGTACCAAAACATGATTAGTTCATAGATTTCACATGTAAAATTCATTTTATACAACCCCACCTCCATCTTGCCTGTTCATAATTATGAGAAATTCTTGATTGTTTGTGTTATGTTTATGTTATGTGTGTGGGTGTGTGTGTGTGTGTGTGAGTGTGTGTGTGTGTGTGTGTGTGTGTGTGTGTGTGTGCGTGCCTGCGTATGTGCCTGTGCATGGAAGCGTACATATGTCTACTGTGTGAGCATGTGTCATGATTACTGTGAATGTGTGTGTGTGTGTGTATCTGTTTGTGCACATGTGTGCACATGAACTGGGCTAACATGACCCCTGGAGGCAAATATACGGAAAAATGGTCATCCTAGGCCCTACAGTTCTCAAGATATTCACAGAGAACTGTGTCTGGCCTACCCTCCTTTCGGGGGGTCCAGTCCAGCGGGGGGGCTACAGATCAAAACGAAAAATGACAGTTCCATGCTATCCATGTGGGGGTACATGCCCACCAAGTTTTGTGTACCCCGGTCTTTCAGTGTCCCGGGAATCCTTGTTGGTGTACGTCACTAAATGTACACATAAATTGTTTTATTGTAAGGCCCCCCATGAACGAAAGTACACAAAACTTGGCATGCATTCGGAGGGTGTCATAATGATCCTACACTTTCAATTTCGTGCAGTTTTGACCATGTCAGCCAGAGATATTGTGATGAAAACACCTAATTTTTTGCTTTTTAATTTTTAACTAGGTGGCGCTATACATGAAATAAGTGGTAATGGGATGGGTTGACATGGCCCCTTGAGATCAACATACAAAAAAAAGGTGGACCTCCTAGGCCCTACGGTTCTCGAGATATTCACAGAAAACTGTCTCCGGCCACCTACAGGCCAGTTGGTGTATAGTAACATAAATGAATTTATTGTGTGGCCCCCCATGAACGGAATTCCACGAAACTTGGCGTGCATTCAGAGGGTGTCATAATGATCCTACACTTCCAATTTCGTGCAGTTTTGACTATGTTAGGTCACAGATACCTGCAATACAACACCTCATTTTTACTTTTTTGTGTTTAACTAGGTGGCGCTATACATGAAATGAGTGGTTATGGAATGGGTTGACATGGCCCCTTGAGATAAACATACAAAAAAAAAATGGTCCTCCTAAACCTTACGGTTCTCGAGATATTCACAGAAAACTGTGTCTGCCCTACCCTCCTTTCGGGGGGTGCAGTCCAGCGGGGGGGCTACAGATCAAAACGAAAAACGATGGTTCCATGCTATCCATGTGGGGTTACATGCCCACCAAGTTTCGTCTACCCCGGTCTTTCAGTATCCCGGGAATCATTGACAGGAATTTGGACATGCGAAAAAAAAAAAAAAAATCTGACTAAACCTATATGACCGCCGCTTCGCTGCGCGGCGGTCATAATTACATGGGAGGCTAGGAAATGGCCAAATGGCATCTACGTCCTGTCATGTCAGGCAGATCCAGAATGCTAATGCTACGGTTCTGTGATTAAGCCACTGACTGAGTGACCTGTTGTGCTGTGACCTCACTGAGGCGGGAATAAGTAAGAAAAGTAAGAAGGATGTTGGTGCTAGCACTTTGCAAGTGTTCTGGATTATGGAGCTTTGAGATTGTGGTTATGGTTTGCTCTCTGATAAAGAAGTGCACACTCTGGCTCCATATGACAAGTCTTTACTAAACAAAGGCATTTCGGCCTATAAGGCCTTCATCAGATTTTGCAAAACACATACGACAAACAACCCATTATATCCTAATTCCAATTACTGCACCTGGCTACAGGGCTCCCCATTGGGTTTGATTTCTGTCACTCACACACGCTTCCTTTCTTGCTGTCTGTATTGTTTTTCCTCCATCCCTCTGTTTTCTCTCCATCTCTCTGTTAGTTATTCTTTCAAAAATAAGTTTTTGATATACCCTTGTTTGAATGGCACTGATACTGTAATTTTAACATATTAGAGATATGCAATAAACCATAAACCAGCTAAATCAAACCTTGCTTTGTGAATAGACTGGCAAAATTACATTATGCAAAGAGAATCCATATCGTTTCAACTATTCAGTCGACAGCACATTATGAGCATCGAATGCCACTGTTTTTAATGCAGTGAATGTCTGATTAGTCATTCTGTGGTTGAGGTTGGGTTACTTTAAAGTAGATGCTTTTATCTAAAGTGACATCCACTTCTGTGGAGGTAAGCTATGGATCTCTATGTATACGTTAGAGGAATGAAATTCACGACCTTGGGGTTTCCTATGCCATCTTTCACTCATTGACTTACTGGAACCATTACTGTACTGACTGTCAGGTTGGATAAAAATGCCTTTTAGAGATCAAGAGCTTTGGTTAAGGATGTGGTAGCGGTGGTGTATGTGTGTGTGTGTGTGTGTGTGTGTGTGTGTGTGTGTGTGTGTGTGTGTGTGTGTGTGTGTGTGTTGTGTTCAGCATCAGGGTCAATGTAAACAGTTTATGACCATGGAGCATGCAAGCTGCCTGGCCTACTCACACAAAAGCATCAGATATGTATAATGAGTTTCCTTTCTAGACCATTCCATTTGCAGATAAATTAGATAAGCACGCTAAAAGCTTTACATGTATACAAAAAGTCTGTGGTGGAGTTTATGCCAAAATGCTCTGTTGATTGTCCCAGCCATAACATGCCTGACGGGTGTTTGTGTTTGTGTCAGAAACAGGAGTCTGTGTGTGTCTGTGTATGGTTTGTCTCTTTAGCTAGCTTGCCAGTTTCTGGCACCTGATGTCTGCCGGAGGGAGGGGTGGGGGGTGGTTGCAGGCTGGCAGTGGGTAGGACTGTGGAGGTGGGCACAAAGCCACGCATGGAGGTGTTACAGGTGACTGACAATGGAAAAAAAGGGAGAGAAGAGGTTAGACACCTTTTTGTTCCTGTTAAATGTATGTGTGTGTGTGTGTGTGTGTGTGTGTGTGTGTGTGTGTGTGTGTGTGTGTGTGTGTGAGTGTGTGTGTGTGTGTGTGTGTGTGTGTGTGTGTGTGTGTGTGTGTGTGTGCATGGGTGTGCTGTGTGAATGTGTTCATGGGAGTGGGTTTATGTTTGTGTGTGTGTCTGTATGATTGGCTCTCTGAGTTGTGTGCACTGTGTGCACTAGTGTTGAAGTTAGTGTGTGTGCACTAGTGTTGAAGTTAGTGTGCGCATATGTACATCATGTACATCCCTCTGTGTGTGTTTATTCACACTGATTTCCAATCGCTAGTCAAACAGTACTGAGGATCTGTTCTCCATCGTCTGTGGTTTATCAATGAACTGTGTGGAACACACACACACACACACACAAATATGCAAACATGAAGCTGATGTTGAACCTGAGTTCACACACACACACACACACACACACACACACACACACACACACACACACACACACACACACACATACACACAAACAGAGGCAGCTTGGTATTGCTGATGCCAGCTGCTGCGTTCATGTTCCAGATGAGTTGCCCATGACTGGCTCAGTCTTGCTGCTGAGTGTCTGTTTTGTTGGGGGAGTCAGGAGCTCTGTGTCCTTGAGCACTCAACTACCTCTGAACAATGAAGGAGATTCAAACACTCTCCCCCCTCTGTTTTCTGTTTCATACACACACAAACACACACGTATACACCCACATAAAGAGAAAAGGAGAGAGAACGACCAAGACACACACACATACATATGCACATACGCAGAGATAGACAAATACACACACCTACACAGAGTACTCTCTTCTTATCAGTAGACTCAGTAGCATAATAACATCCTATTTTCCACTATCACTTCAGTCTGTAGAGCACAAAAAAGAAAAGGGGGGAATATGAAGGCAAGAATATAAGGAAAGAAATCTTCCCTTCAGTGCGCCCCCACCAATCACCCTTTCTCTCTTTCTCTTTCTCTCTCTCTCTCTCTCTCTCTCTCGCTCTCTTTCTCTCTCTCTCACTATGGACAGACAGAGTGAGCGAGCTATTTTTCCGCCTGGCAGCGTGAATGTCAGAGAATGTCAGGGGCCATGTCTGTGACAGAAGACAGCTCCTCCTGTTAGATTTGCTCATTCAAATTATGGGCGCTCAGGGTTAACGTCTAGCGTTTGGCGTCTCATTTGGTCCCGCTACAGATAGCGACACATTGTCATCAGGCCCCGGTGTCCGTATCGCTGTCGGTGCTGATTTGAATACAAAGACAGAGTGGCTGTTAGACGCAGAGCGAGATGGGGAAACGCTGGCTGGCACTGACACACACAGACACAATCTCTCTGTCTCTCTCTCTCTCTCTCTCTCATCTCTCTCACACACACACACACATACACACATACACACATACACACACACGCGCACACACACACTCACTCACTCACACACATCCACATACATGCACATGCACAAACTAGCGCAGGAACAATCACAAACATTTATGGACATGCACATACATAATTAGCATTTTGATAAGCAAATAGCTTGCACAGATACACACACCTAAACCAGCCTTTTCAACAGTCGTCACCATGCCTACAACATATCTCACCTGTTCAGTCAGCTGTTATGGCAACCTTTTTAGATTCATAAAGCTCTTAGTGGCTACCAGAACATTGCTGCAAAGGATATGTAACACTGTTACTAATATGTTATAACATATTTGCAGAAATAAACCTCATTATTACAGGTTAGTTTCCTAGTTTTAGAAATGTATAGGCAAATACATGCATATGCAGCACTCTACTATGTGTTCTACATATGTTTGTTTTGTTTTCCTTCTGCTTTGAGATAAGCCAGCCTGTGGGCTCAGGGGATTTTCCGAGGCCTGTAATAGTGTCTCATACTTGCACAACACCATCAGCACACTCTGAAACCTCCGGACCTGGCCTTGTTCTGCTCTACTTCCCCAGTGCAGCACACCGGTCTAGACTGGCTGCTGCTTCCCTTCTTCTCTTGGTCTGCATTTCTCTGCCTCCCTCAAAACATGCACACACACACACACACACAAACACACACACACACACACACACACTCACACTCACACACACACACTCTCTTTATCGCCCTCTCTCTCTCTCTCTCTAAGTAAAAAGGCCATATGCAGGGACTATGTGTCTCTCCTATGTAGTGGGTTTATCTTTTTTGGATACATTATGGGATGCGCCTTGTGAGTAGACTTTTAAACAGATTGCAGCGGCCATAATGGCAGCAATAACAATAAAAGCTGTAATCCACCGGTTCTGCTCGGCAGCCCACTGATGCGGAAGCAGGAAGCCAATGGCCGTGTCCTTTCCTCCTGAGTGAGGACTGGCTGATACGGGAGGAGGTTGATGGGCAGGACGGCTGCTTGGGTGCACTCACTGTGTTTACGCTGCTGCTTTGCTATTTATACATTTCCAAACTGTCTCCAAAAACCTCTTATTCTAGAACCAGTGGTATTATTAAATAAGAAACTAAATGAAAAGTCAAATAGAATGACAAGTCAATTATGCACTGGATGACACTTATGCTGTGAGAGAGAATTTTATTAGTAGTAATAGTAGTGATATTACCATAGATATTGTCTAATTTGCAAGCCAGCTAAAGAGAAAAGACAGAAAGAGAGGGAGAGGGAGAGAGAGAGAGAGAGGGAGAAAGAGAGAAAGAGAGAGAGAGATGTTTTTGCCAAGCAACTTTTCTGTATGAATAGTTGGTTGAAAGTCACCCTTGCCCTCCCGCCTGTGCGTGCCCATGTTTTCCTTGCCTTGGGTACACAATGGCAGGTGGTGCCGTGTTGTCTCTCTCTACCATGGAGATTACCGGGGGGAAAATGAAATAAAGCAACAGTTGGCACCCTCTTCGCAGCACGAGGCTCAGACAGTTTTTTTTCACCTTGTCCCTCTAATAAAACATGTATTATGTAGAAACCAGTAGACTTCACACAGACGTTAGCAAACATCAGGTCAATGATTAATTTGCCTCGGTGGTGATTAGTAATTATCCCTTATGATTGCCTACTTATTGGGCTTTGATTCCAGTTTGCCTTTTTCAGCACAGCAGGTTCATTGTCACTTTTTTAACTGTTTAACTGTAATATGTCTTTAACTCAATACTGTGCAGGCCTTTTTAAAACAATACACTGTTTGTTCTGTTTCTCTTCTGCTTTTAATGGTGAAATACCAGTCAAACTTTACTTGTTGTCGTCTCGGGCTTTCATCCAACTCTGAACTGCTCCACAGAACAGGGGACAGATGTTTCATACACAAATGTGGAATCGTGACCCATATCGGCTGATCTCACGTTTCTAAATCAACACAAGAGGTTTGGCAGCATTGGTGGGGCCCCGGGCCGTTTACCTTAGCGGTCATTAACGGCGTAACCTGAGCCAGCATTACAAACGCCTTCCCTTGGACACCGGGTGGATTGGGGGTGCTGTCTGGGCACACACACACACACACACACACACACACACACACACACACACACACACACACACAATTTTTGGCCCTGCTTTCACTTAGAGTTAGTCCAGAGAGGGAAAGCTGAAACATTGCAATAACACAGAGGCCATTTACATCCAGATAGGAATCGCAGTGTGGTGGCAAGGGAGGGGGGGGGCGGGGTCATGCTGTCACCAAGTGTGTCATGTGTGTGCGCGCGCTGTGGTTCTGTTTTGTGTCTGGAGCTGTGTTTTTACTGGAGGAGGGTAGGGCTGGTGGCGTGTGTGTCAGTGAGTGAGTATATAAGTGTGAAAAAGACAAAGAGAAAAGGTTGAAAATGTGTGTGGGTGTGTGTGTGTGTTGGCGCGTCTACATTTATGTGTGCATAGCTTTGTCTGAGAGAAAGAGAGAGAGAGAGAGAGAGAAAGAGAAAGAGAGAGAGAGGGATAGAGAGAGAGACAAGGAGACAGAGCGAGGGCTCACTTCATTTCAGCAGCAGCGCAGAATGCGGATCAGTGTCTTATCTTTCATCTCGGTTGGCCCGGGGCCTTTCCGTGAAACTGGCATGTACACTTGTCACAGTCCCTCTGTCCCACATTAGCTATGCCGTGTGCTGATCTGCCCTGATAGTGGCAACCATTCACACACACACACACACACACACACAAACACACACACACACACACATAGACACACACGCACACTCACACACCAACACTTACACAGAGCACTCTACATCTCGACTTCACACTGCTATTATATTCCAATCGGCTGCACTGACACGGCAAAAGGAAAATGTGAAAGACGCCGAGCCGTTTTGGGCGCCTCCCCACTTTAACTAACACAATATGGGGTTCCTCTGGCTGTTTAATGTGTGTGGAAGTCGAGTACACTTTGTAAAATTGATGAGTAATGACATGAGCTCTGGGGGGAGATGCCGGGGTCTCAGTGGCTTGAGAGGGATAAAAGCAATGATGTCCACCCACTGGCCTGACCTCTGGACCGCACTAAAAGCACTCAGCCAGTTTTAATGAGCGGCCACAGGATTCATGAGAACTTTTATATCATTTTGAGTTTTTTGACGTCCATTTTTGATGTGAGTCACCGCAAAATGAATGTTTTTTTTCCTCAATCAAGTCAAATTAGAATGTGAGATGGAGTCGCAAAGCATCCCTAGTGATAAGTGGAGAGTACGATAAGACATAAAACACTTTTCAAAATATTTCACATGATTTAAGATTTCCCAACTGAGAAGTGAGAGAGCTATTATCATGAAAAACTGTTGAGGCCTCTGTATGGATTACCCTTACAACTTGGAAAAATTATTTCATGGGTATTACAATGCCATTATGGATAATCCCCTTTTAAACTGACTGTTATACATGTTGTGTGTCTATGGCCATATAATATATCATCAGCATTCTTAGCACTGATTATGTTGTTCTCTGTATATGTTGTTTGTTTTAGCCCATTTAGCCTGGCATGATTAGTCTAATGTTTTATTTATTTATTTGATGGGGGGGGGGGGGTGTTGCAGAAGGCGAGAGGTAGAGGATCTTCCTTTCGCATGAAGTGTGAAGCAACACATAAGAAATACAGCACCTAAATTCCTGGTTCAGTAACCCCTTAAGCTAGCTGCAGGAAAGTGTTTGCCTGTTATTGGGAATATGCACAAGTGTAAATACACTTGCACTATTTCTCCTTTTTTCACTTAATTCCTTCACTTGCTTTCTTTCTCTTCCTCCCTCTCTTCCTCTCTCTCCCCTATTCTCAGGCTTATCTGTGACTACATAGCACCACTCTGCTCCTCTAGCCCTGTCCTGCAACCGTGCTGACATCTCTCTCTGCAGCACCTCTGCAAACAGCCAGGGAACAACTGACCTTTACCTGAATGTCTACTGAACATGATATGTGGATTGAGACAGTCTATTGGAGTGAGATTGAGAATGGTAGGGAGGGAGGTAGAGAGGGAGGGAGACAGAGAGAGAGAGAGAGAGAGAAATAAATAAATAGGAATGAATAACAGAGGTGCAGGGACATTGATAGAAGTGGGGCAGAGAATGTAAAGAATGCGTGAGAGAATGTAAGAAAAAGGGTGAAGAGAGAAAGAGTCAAAGAGCAAGTCAACAAGCGGCTTCAGGCTTGTACTTTGGAGGTTCACTCCACTGCAAAGAAGCTTAGTGACAATGTGTTATATAGCTACACAAATAAAACAGAATTGAATTTGTGTGGTGTGTGTGGGTGTGTGTGTGTCTGTCTGTGTGTCTGTGTGGGTGGATGCATGTGCGTGTTTATATGTTTACAGGGCGGAGGACGGTGTAAGAGGGTAGAAGGGTGAAGGATATCTCCATTGATCGCATAGAGTGTCAATCAACCAGCTCAATAGACTATTAACGTCTGCTATGTCACTGCCGAGAAAGACCTCAGGAAGATGCAGAGGGCAAAAAGATACCCTGTCATACGCGAGGAACAAGCTTTGCAGTATGAGTGACTGACCTTGCGCTGACTTTGACAAACAACATAAACAAGCACACTTGCCAAACAAACTCGACTACCTCCAACATGTTTTTTTTTTATTATTGATATTATTATTTTTATTATTCTTCTCAAAGCAGAACAATCCATACACTGTCTGTCAAACACTTCAGCCGATGGGACTTTTAAACCTGTGCCCAGCCTATGCAATTTAGAGGCTGGGCACAGGTTTAAAAGTCCCGACTTCACTTCCTCTGTGGCACGATCAGAAGTAAATAGGAGCGCCGCAGTAAAACATGTCCACGTGTCGTTTTATGGACCCGTGTGATTGTGAGACTCTTTTGCCCCGTCCTCTTTGTCCCCTATCCAATGTGTCCTGGTCCTCGGCTCAATCTAATTCCCTGCCTGTATACCTTGTGCTCTCATATCTTTGCCAATGATTCCATCCAGGGCACTTTTATAGTAAGTGTGAAAGCCCTAAAGAGTTACCCCGATGCCAATCATTCTAGTCGGCCTCTATGGGTGAATGACACAATTTCTTGGCTGGATCGAGATGTAGAATGTGTGCGAAAGGAATGACCCTGACGACCTCTGCACGTACATGTATGTGTATGGTGCTGTTGCCACACATGTGTCCTGACAGTGTGAACGCATAGGGCAGGTGCATTCCAGATTTGATATGAGATTCATCATAAATCCACAGTACAGGAATAAAACAGTTCAAGATCATGAATATTGCACACATCATTTCCCCTGTTTTTCTTTCTTTCTTTCTTTCTTTCTTTCTTTCTTTCTTCAAACAATTGAATTGAAAAAAGAACATTGATTGAATGGAACAGCTGTAAATAGTGGCATTCTTACAGAGCTTTACAGTACTAATCATTTCTTCTGAATCACTGTTCTGCTCCTCAGTCTGGTTGCCTAATGATGTATGTGTGTGTGTGTGTGTGTGTGTGTGTGTGTGCGTGTGTGTGTATGTGTGTGTGTGTGTGTGTGTGTGTGTGTGTGTGTGTGTGTGTGTGTCTACATGTGTGAGAGAGAGGAATAGAGATGGAGAGTGAGAGAGAGAGAGAATAGAGAGCCGTGTGGATGTATGCATGTTTTTTGTGGACACCTAGTCCACTCCCTGTGAGCAAAGTGAAGCCTGTGAGCGCAAGACACTCGGCACACCTGGACCCAACTCAATCAGTGCCTGCTGCTGCACATGACTCATTCCTCCTCTCCTCCCCCCTCCCTATAATCAGGACCTTATCACAATCCCACTCTGGCAGGTGTGCAAATTTGTTCCATACATAGCAGATTAGGTAGAAGTAAAAATGTGAAACATACTTTGGTATTAACAAATGTCACTGAGAGAGAGAGGGAGAGAGAGAGAAAGAGAGAAAGAGAGAGAGAGAGGAGAGGTGTGGGGGGAAAGAGTTTTGTCTGGAAATCCTTTGTGTGATGACATTTTCTCCTTGGGTATAAAAAATAAAAATGGTGATTTTTTTCTCTAATTCTGTCTGATTTCAATTGGTGCACGGCAAAGTTATAATTAATATCTATGCATTTGTTCCCACAGGCCACAACTCTGCCAGTGACAGGGCAGGGCAAGAGCAAAATTCCATTAGATTGAAAAAATAATTATTGTTACCAGAGGTCCCTCTATAACTTGCTGTGCCTCACCCACACACACACACACACACACACACACAGACATGTTCACAAAAAAAATGCACACACACACATTACAAGGGAACAAATTCCCTGGTTGAAATGCTATGTTCTCTTGGATGATGATTCTGGCGTACTATTTGAAAGGCACAATTTAAAATGTGCACCTAACTGCCTCTTCTGCCATGAGATCCTTGCCATATGGGTGCATTATTATTCTGCATGAGAAGCAAGATTTTATTCCAGAACTTAGCAAATATTTCTCAATAGGTAATCATATCTGCAAGAAAATGTGATCGATTGACACAGACACTATAGTGAGTTATGACATTGAATTTGAGTAAAAATGATGCTCAACAAGCTGTCAACTGTACCCACAAGAGGTCTAATTAGATTAGGTAGTGAAGCTACAGTTGGCCAGTTAATTCAGTGAAGTTCCTTCTAAACAAACAAATTCTCCAAAAAAAAAAAAGACAGAGGACCGTTACCCTACCAGTTACTACATTGTGGAATAGACTACATCTCTGGAGTAACATTTTAGGCTACAAAACTAAAAGAATTGTGATGTTCTCATAACGTGCTCCTTCCCAGCTTAGTGTTCACTGTAAGCCCATTCGGTGATAATGCAAATAAACGGTCTTGCTCAAAACGCCAATTAACATAATTTTGCTCTCATCAAAAGTTTGAAGTTGTTCACTGCAGTAAATAGACCCTAGGTTGTTTTTACTCTGGAATTACACTGGCATTGGATTGTTTTAATGGAATAACCCTAATAGCTTCAACTTCATTTAAACCATTTAATGAAAGGTTAAGGGTTCACTAAACTATGACGAAAGATGGTTATGTTTTCTATTAACTTCAAAACAGCAAATAGAATAGAATAGCATAGAATAGAATAGAATAGAATAGAATAGAATAGAATAGAGTGGCTTTACCGTCACTGAAGAACACATTTAGAGCATCTCCCTAAGCGGCACATAGTCACACAAGACAGAACAAATGGAATCGTTAAACAGATTCAGCACAAGCAGTACATATGCACTGCATATCCACACACAATATAAACAAATATGGCACCATTCAGAGGAGAGCAAAGCCGTTGCGTACGTGTGCGACGCCATCCTGCCAATAGGGAGGTATTATGGTTTCTAACCACAACATGTGCCCTTTATTGCATGCATTTACATTCAGAATTGGTTGTGACAATACATTTGGTCCCAAGCAGCAGATCTCTTTCAAGAAGCTGAGTAAGGAGAAATATGTTGTCACTGCTGCTGCAACCAACAGACAAAAAATGAGCCTAAAGCAAGGGGTGATGTTGGGGAGGCAGTGGTCCAGCAAGAAGGAAATAAACAACATCATGTCCAGATTCCTGACTGAATTTGCCCTTTGAACAATTCATCTTAAAAATATTACTCTTGATCAAGTAAAGTTGAGCTCTATGCTGCAGTTTCAACTTTAGAAACCATGTCTGTTATTTAGTTATTCAGTTTCATTATGATACATCTCTGTACTCACAATTCTCTCTCTCTCTGTCTGGCTCTCTGGAGTCCAAGACTATCTACATATGGTTTCATATTAAATTCTCTGACAGGCGCCTTTCAATTGTTAATTAGAGAGGAAGCTCTCAATGGATCAGAAACAGAAAAATAGGAGCACGTCACTTCACAATGTTGTGTAGGAAATCTTTCACATCCCCTGGGACTTACAGTGGAAGAGGATTGCAACACACTTACAGCCCTTTTTTTCTCCTATTCTTTGGCAAAATTCATTAGGAGCTGCCAATCAAAGAGAAAGTGTAACATTGCCTCACATCTTTGTCCGGATCACTCAGATGTCTCCACCATGTTGAAACAAGATAGCTTGGGGCAGATTTGGAGGAGAGGGAGAGGGAGAGAGATGGAGAAGCAAATGGATGTGGTCTGATCACAACAGTGCGGATTCACTCCGAATGTTTCACTTCCCTTGTGCTGTTTTAATAATGATGACATTGTTTCGTCTGATCGGTCTCTGATGTCACGGATGGCAGTTTTCTCAGTTGAGTACATCTGTGAATACCAATTTTAAGAGTCTTTGAGAGTGTTTTCTTAGCTCCTCTATCCTTCAGTGCATCACCATGGGGGCTGTCTATGAGATCCTCAGCTTCAGTTGTTTCTTATTTTTTTGCTCTTATTCTGTTACTCTTTTTCAGTTCACTCAACGTTAACCAATGAGAAGTCCATCCCCGATGACATCATTGATCTGAACCAATCTCCAATCATCAGTTTTTTCTGCATGCCTTAAACGTCCCACATACTCAACGCACCCGACCAGTAGCGCGACAATGTGACGTCACAGAAGTGCCGTAACCATTTATACTTGCGCGTGGTGGTCGCGACACTAGATGCAATATTCTCCTGAACAGAGGTGTCGCTGTTGTGAAAAGACTAACGCTAACTACGTTACACAGTAGAAGAAGCTGCAGTAAGAAACACTAGAGAGGGAGTTAAGTCATTTTCCGACGAATGACCGTCGCAGGAAGTTGCGTCATAACAAAGGGACGCCAGACCCTCTTGTAACAGCTGTACTCGGACAGTCTCTGGTGATACTGCAGACTCGTAAAAGTAGTTAGAAAATAAGGCAGAAAAACGACAAGTTTCCTCATGCTGCTTCCTTATGTTGGAATATGCAAAAATGTACAAACAATCAAGAGGATGCTTTCTTGTATGTGATTTCTGCAACAGTGATACTGCAAACGTGTTGATAGCCTATTGTTGAGCCTATTTTTATGCTGTAGCCTAGTGTAAAGCATGTCACACTAGCCTAGCCTACAGAAAACTAATTGATGTGATATAACTTGTATGCCTACAATGGTTTATTAAACATCGTAGTCATTTATTTAGTCAGTCATCATGTTCATGTTAATAAATAGGAAGGACATCTAAACGATAAACCAACATTTCGCGCAATATCTGCCGTGAGTCCCTATGCGTGAGTCACGAGCTCCTCCCAGCTGACTGGCAGATCATGTGGACAGTCAGTCGCGATCGATTATTTAATAAATACATGTGAATTACGAATAATAATAAAAAGATTCTACCTAATGTGACTATTTTTTCCATGAACTGTAAAAGAAAACACGTTTTTTCCCACTGTATTCTCCATAAAGAGTAAAGTAAATTATGTACTTATTTCTGGAATTGACGTCACTTCCTGGACTCGTCTGAGGCTGGTCTAATGGGTCATTCGTCTCTATAAGACTTAACTCCTACTGAAACACTAGTAGCAGAGAATGTCTAATAAGGGGAGAACCGCCACTCTCGGGAAACTTTCGGTTTCTGAACTGGTTGCAGTTCCTTTTCTGGTTCCACATGAGGGCACTCACTAATAAGTGCAGAATGAATGGAGGCCTATGGAGCTGTACCCCTCAAATCCACTTTTCTCGGGATATAATTTTTTGCCCAGAAATTCGAATGTTGCAGTCAATAGAAGGGGCAGAGAAAATACAAACCGCTGAGTATTATATTTTTTGAGTCACTTATTTGTTCTAAAAAGCCTTTCAAATGTGTCAATGACGTCATTCATTAGCAGAAAGCTAGTGTGTTGTGGGCAACAACGACCCAACCTGTAAGAAATCGAAAGGACGTGACTACTCATTCATTAAACTTTTGACCTATAATCCATATTGAGCTTGCAGAAACCACAATCAAATCTTCAATTTCTCAACGACAACCAGGTGAAAGAGACAAATTTAGCCGTCTAGCTCCATAGACCCCCATTGTTTTTGCACTTATTCGTGATCACCCCTAGCGGAACTGCAACAAATTGCAGGTACAATGGAGTTTATAGGGAGTGATCTGGCTCTCCGTAAACGGGCTCTGCTAGTAGCTAGCCTCTGTGATGTCACTTCAGACTTTGGTTGCTATTATTCACAACTACCATCATCATTATCATCTAGTTTCCAAGGTGTGTGCACAGGTAGATAGATAGATAGATAGATAGATAGATAGATAGATACTTTAGTCATCCCGAGGGAAATTTTAATAATTTAAACAGTTTAGTTAACTGGCTAGCTAGCTAGCAGCTGGATGAGTTTGTGTAATTTCCTGAAGTGGAAAGAGATTTTGTTCAGGCCTTAATAGATATCCTTTGTTTGAAAATAAATCGTTTCTATTCTTTCCTCTTAATTCCATGTGTTGCAGCTCTCACTGGTCACTTTGTTAACTTATCCAGCAAACTATAAAAAATTCACGACTGTAAAAAAACACTGCAACTCTCACTTGCCCTCGAACTAGTCCATCTTCCTGTTTCCGCTTTGTCGCGCTCGTCTGAAAAAAAATGAGTGGTGCGCTACCTCGCGCTACCTGGCTAAAATCCTGGCGCGCCAGCAAGATCTACGTAATTTTGACATCACGTTGTCGCGCTACCGGTCGGGTGCGTCGAGTATGTAGAAGCCCTTACACTTTATAAGGTAGTGTTAAGGTAGTGTCTGCGAAATAGTTGTTTTCTCGGTAACACTTTATAACAACTACACACAATTCATCATTTATTAAGCCTTTGTTACTTATTAGTTAATGGTTTGTTCATCATTAGTAATTTCTAATGTTTCATCAGTAAAGCATTTGTTCACACAGTTATAAAAAGTTTGTTCATAGTAAATAAGCCTATATCTTAAATATGTTTATACATTGTTGTTAATACTTAATAAATGATGCAATAATATGTTTTTGATTAAGTAATATTTCCATTATTTAACAGTTGTTACATACACATGCACTAATGATTAGTTAGGGTGAGGATACATATTTTATAAACCACTTCCTAATACTATAATTAATAATTACAGTAACTCAGGAGTTACAAGTGGTTAGTTAATGATATTTTGTGAGCTGATCTAAAGTGAGGACGTTTTATGCCTTGCAACACATTTACAAATGAGTTATAAAGTTTACTCTTGCATTTATTCATTTAGCTGACACTTTCACCCAAATCGACTTACACATGTCAATGAAATTAAAGGGCAAGGCCACATTGGTGGATGCTGGGGTTTGAACCCCCAAGTTTATGGTTACTGCATGTTAAGCCGGCTCCCTATCCACTACACTACCTCTGCCCAGTGGTATTACAATAGTCAATTCAAAAATATAATATAGATATGCCTGTTTACTATGAACAAACCATTTTTAACTGTGTGTAAACATGATTTACAGATGAGAATTAATGTAGGAATAATGCTTTACAAATGAAGAATACAGCATTTAATAATAGTTTACAGATGTTTAATAACAGTGTGTAAGAAAACAGAAACTATTGCATAGTTGTAGGGGTTTCTATCTGGTCCAAGGTAGTGTAGTGGATAAGGAGCTGGACTAGCATGCAGTAGCCTGAAAAGTTGGGCGTTCGATTCCCAGCTTTCGCTGTTACGTCAATGGCCTTCAATTTAATTGACATGTGTACGTCGCTTGTCTGCTAAATGAGTGAATGTAATCTTTACAACTCATTTGAAAATGTGTTGCAAGGCATAGAAAGTTCTCACTTTAGATAAGCTCACAAAACTAACCCCTGCGTTTATCATGAATTATAGTATTAGGAAGTGGTTTATAAAATATGTATCCTCACCCTAACGAATCATTAGTGCATGTGTATATTGCATAATTTAACAATAAATCATATTGCAAAAGTATTAACAATAATTCATAAACATATTTTAGATATAGGCTTATTTACTATGAACAAACCATTTATAACTGTGTGTACAAATACTTTATTTATGAGAATTAACATAGGAGCAATGCTTTACAAATGATGAACAAAGCATTTTGTAATAGTTTGCAACTGGTTTATATTAAGAAAATGATTTCAATATAAGTGGTTGTTTCGTTACTTATTAAGTATAAATCATGTACTTACAAACATATGTTTTGGATAGGCTTATTTACTATGAACAAACCATTTATAATTGTGTGAACAAATGCTTTACTGATGATAAATTATGTATGGAACAAGAAATTACTAATGCTGAACAAACCATTAACTAATAAGTAACAAAGGCTTAATAAATTATGAATTGTGTGTAGTTATTATAAAGTGTTACCGTTTTCTCTTTTCATTCTTCAGCTCCTCAAGCGTCTTGAACCAGCGAAGAAAGAGATCTTCGTCAAAGCCACTCACAAACACAATTGCTCACATCACGTTGGACAAGAGCATTACTCCTCAGGGCCCCGCAGCGGAATTCTGTCAAATAAAAAGAAATTCTGCAGAGACGGAGCTTCTGCGCTGAACGCTGCACCTGTCAACAAGCCCCATCTTCCCTAATTCGCAGCCACCGCCACCAAGGCGTTGTTGCTCCCTATTCGCCACGGGCCCTCACCACCATGTTCAGAGCTGCATCCACAGCCTCCTCCACCATCAGTCAAAGCTCGGCGCACACCTCCCCCCACCATCCCGGTCTGAGGCCCTCACACACCAGGCTCA
>NW_027468689.1:31472004-31479504 GCF_046254945.1 Alosa pseudoharengus | reverse complement strand
TCTGTGTGTGTGTGTGTGTGTGTGTGTGTGTGTGGGGTGTGTGTGTGTGTGTGTGTGTGTGTTTGTGTGTGTGTGTGTGTGTGTGTGAAAATGGACTGGTTTGCTGTCAGCGGGAAGTGCCTAAATGGGTGGTAGATACACCTGTTCTCCTCCCATTCTCTTGGAGTTTTAGAACAAGACAACCAATCATTGTTCCTCTGACAACCAACATCAGCACACAGCCCAATCTATCCCTCTCGTATTTCCATACTGCCGTTGTAAATGAATGGTAAACAACCACTGTCTCACGTATGCCTTGTTGATAATTTAAATAGAATGTGATAGATTTTCAGACGCCTAAGGTCATAAGGGGCAACAAATATTAATTGTCTGTGGTTATTGATCACGTTTTGTATGGAGCATTTTAACACGTAGATAACACGTTGTCTGCACACGATCTACGTAACAATAGTCTCCGTGACGAATTAGAAGAAAGATGCAGGTCTCGCACTCGTCACAATACGCATTTCCTCCAAATATCCTCTAGATGGTGCTCTTCACCACAGCACAAGCACCGTGTCCCTTAAACCACGCAACCCCTGCCACTTAGAAGAAGGTGGCTCATCGGCAGTGGACTGTACACCCGTTATCACTCAGGCGCCATCAAAATATCGCACATTTCTGAAATGTTTCAACAGTCACTGTCTGAAAACAGATTGTTGATTAAAGAGAGCGGTGTTTAAGTAGGCTATCTTACAGGTGGGCTCAGGTGGAGGTTTTTTGATACACACACTCTCATAGGAATAATGTCTGCGACAGTAGTGGATCGTGGGCTATTTGATACGGTCTTTCTATTTTTTTTGTTCCTTTCACCCTCTGCATTGCCTTCAGTTCCCACATTAACTGTCTCCAATGCACTAACGCATTGATCAATGTCTTTGATGGCATGATGATTCTGAAATGAACACTTATCAGCATACTGTTCAGGTTCTGACATTAACTTTGACTGCACATAGCCTACGATTTCAGTGAGTTGTGGACATCATTGCCCTTGCTTTGTTTTCTGGAATAACCTACAACTATGGGTTAAGATGCTGGGGGAAACGGCAATGCTATAGCCTATATTTTGGATTCGCTAAAACATACTATATTTATTCAAGCTCATGCTTTCCGCCAAGACAAAACTAACCTACTGCTCTTATCACTTTGATAACGGCACATTGTCCGTCGCCGAAATTGACCGCGTTCTGTCTGATTCCGTAGCCTATTCTTCAAGAGATCTATGAGTCCTTTTTTCTTTAAAAATGTTATTTGATCAAAAGCATAACTAGATAATAAGACAACTGATATGAAGGAGCGAGAGAGAGAGCCGTGCGCTGAATTGGGAAAGGCGCTGAGACCGCAGCTGTGGACTGAAGGCTCGAGCTCTCCGCAGCAGTCAGCTCATCACCCCGCGTTTCGGTAGGAGCTGTTCCTGCTTCAAGTGACGTTGGCAACAGCCAATAGTACCCGTCTGACTCTCTGCATCGGGATTGTAATGATCGAATAGACCAATCAGTGGCTTTGAGGCGTGGACGTGTTGTAATTCACACCCCCCTATGGGCTTACTCGGAGTTAGTGGAAGAAATTCAGTTCTGAGAAGGGGAGTGCAAGGGTACGCGCCATACTCCATCCCGTGGCAGCATCCGATTGCGTTGGACTATCTGTCGGTTATCTCTCGTTCAAGCAGGTCGCCTTGAATCAGGTGCGCTTTGTGACGCGAAAGATCTGCCAAGACGGTATGGATATCATATCTTGCCAAAGAGATAAGTAAAATAAAATGTCTTGAATCTCAAACGAAGATAATTGCATCAGGAACATTTTGAACTTGACTCCAATTTGCTGGGATAACTGTGCCACTTGAGCAGTGTTTGCGTTAAACAGGTTGCTAACTACCGCCTGTGTACGCGGCTTATTTTTGGAGGGCTATGTGCTGATGCGGAATAACTACACGGGACCCATCAGTCCTTAGGAGTAGAAGGTGCGCCGCTGATCACCTGATTCCATTTGGAGAGGCGCATCCACCGACCACCGCAGTCCGCGCATGAAACGGTGCATTTCTTCGAATGGAAAGTTAAATGTCCACAAAAACGGACTTCCTGATCCGTGAAAGCGGTGTCAGTCACATTTGACTGCTGCCGTTCTCCTTCCCTCAACTGCTGTCATTTCGATGGGAAAGATATTTTTTTTAAACCTTCCCTCCGGAGCTGTGCTATGATCAACACGGATATCGTTTTATTGGAGTTAATGAACATCTCCTGTCCATGCGAGTATAGAGAGGATGCTGTGTGACCGCAACATTCGATAGCAGGCATCCCACACACTCAGATCCGCGGGAGAAGAGGTGAGGAGGAGATTCACATTATTTTCCATGCGAAATTGCATTGTTATTACCAAATTGAGTTTATTGTATTTTCAGATTTATTTCACGTAGCCTACTCACTTATCATTGCAGAAGTCAGTCATCAATGTTAGTCTACCGTAACGATGCTAAAGAAAAAGGGCGCGTTGCTATAAACTTGCCAAGGGCAAGCGCTTTAGAGACATTAGGATACTTGTTATGCACATTATGTGGAAGGTCTTGAAGGATGATGCTAAGTACTTGACTGGCTACAGTGAATGCGGCAGCTTACCTTTGTATGTCCCTTGTAAAAATAATCGTTCAGTAATTAGAAAATCAAGCATTGTATAACAGCAAAAAGAGAGTATTATTATTATTATTATTGTTGATGTTGTTGTTGCTGTTATTATTATTATGATTGTAAATTTGATATAATGTACGTGGATTATCTAACTACATATTAAACTGTTAAATCAAAGTGTTAAAAAGTAAGTGTATTGAGATTGATTATAGCTTTACTAAAATCATACCCTGAACTATTTGCTAAAAGTTCACAAAATGAGTATGCCATAATCTTTAATGTGGGACTAGATTTGGAAAATTGAAGTGACATTTGTCTGACTGCCTGAAAGTGAATCTCTTGTAATGAACTGTAACCACTGTTCATTTACAGGGTCGTGCCTGGCTGCTTCTTGGCTGCAAATGCATGGTTTCACGAGACCAATTCTCTGATCACATTGCATGGCAATCACTATTTGAATACACAGAGGCTGGAAGCATAATTATATCATCATCATGGACTTGAAGGATTTTTATCTTTTGGCTGCACTAGTAACCTGCTTTTGGCTGGATCCAGCCATAGCACAAGAACTCATCTATCCCATTCGAGAGGAGTTGCAAGAGAATGTGCTCATTGGAAACATACCAAAGGACTTGAACATCTCCCACACAAATCCGACCACTGGAGCCAGTGCAAATCTGGTCTACCGGTTGGTGTCGAAAGCAGGTGACAATCCCCTGCTCAGAGTAGTGAGCAACACGGGAGAGATCTTCACCACCTCAAACCGCATAGACCGCGAGAAGCTCTGCCCTGGCTCGTCCTATGAGGAAAGCGAGTGCTCGTTTGAGATCGAAGTGGTCATTCTGCCCAACGACTACTTCAGGCTGATCAAGATCAAGATTGTTGTCAAGGACACCAACGACAATGCACCCATGTTCCCGTCGCCGGTGATCAACATCTCCATTCCGGAGAACACGCTGATCAACAGCCGTTTTGCCATCCCTTCCGCCACGGACCCCGACACCGGACCTAACAGCGTGCACAAGTACGAGCTGGTGAACGGCCAGAGTGCCTTCGGGCTGGACATAGTGGAGACGCCCGAGGGGGAGAAGTGGCCACAGCTGATCGTGCAGCAGAATCTGGACAGGGAACAGAAGGACACGTACGTCATGAAAATCAAAGTGGAGGATGGAGGCAATCCCCAGAAGTCAAGCACAGCCATCCTCCAGGTGACAGTAACTGATGTCAATGACAACCGGCCAGTGTTCAAGGAGAGTCAAATTGAGGTCCATATTCCAGAGAACTCCCCCATCGGTACCTCTGTGATCCAGCTCCAAGCCACTGATGCAGATATTGGTGCCAATGCTGAGATCAGGTATATGTTCGGCACTCAGGTGTCTCCAGCCACTAAACGACTCTTTGCACTGAATTCGACTTCAGGCCTTATAACAGTGCAGAGACCACTGGACCGAGAAGAGACAGCCATCCATAAGCTATCCGTGTTGGCGAGTGATGGAAGCTCAAGTCCAGCCAGGGCCACAGTGACCATCAATGTGACTGACGTCAATGACAACCCCCCGAACATTGACCTCCGATACATCATTAGTCCCATCAATGGCACTGTTCGCCTGTCAGAGAAAGACCCTATTAACACGAAGATTGCCCTCATTACCGTGTCAGACAAGGATACAGACGTAAATGGCAAAGTCATCTGCTTCATTGAAAAAGATGTTCCGTTTCACCTCAAAGCTGTCTATGACAACCAGTACTTGTTAGAGACCTCTGCTTTGCTGGACTATGAGGGCACGAAAGAGTACAACTTTAAAATTGTGGCGTCTGACTCGGGCAAGCCGAGCTTAAATCAAACAAACCTGGTGAGGGTGAGGATAGAGGACGAGAATGACAACCCGCCCATCTTCAGCCAACCTGTTATTGAGCTGACCGTGAAGGAGAATAACAAACGGGACTTATTTCTCACCACCATCAGTGCCACTGATGAGGACAGTGGGAAAAATGCCGAAATTGTTTACCAGCTTGGTCCAAATGCATCCTTCTTTGACCTGGACCGCAAAACAGGTCAGCTGACCGCGTCCAGGGTGTTTGACCGCGAGGACCAAGAGCGGTTTCTCTTCACCGTCACGGCGCGAGACAACGGGACCCCTCCACTGCAGAGCCAGGCTGCAGTGATCGTTACCGTGCTGGATGAGAACGACAACAGCCCCAAATTCACCCACAACCACTTCCAGTTCTTCGTCTCAGAGAACCTGCCCAAGTACAGCACTGTGGGGGTGATCACCGTGACGGACGCAGACGCTGGGGAGAACGCAGCGGTGTCCCTCTCCATCCTCAATGACAATGAAAACTTCATCCTGGACCCATACAGTGGAGTTATCAAATCCAACGTGTCTTTTGACCGCGAGCAGCAGAGCTCTTACACGTTTGACGTGAGGGCCGTGGATAACGGCCGTCCTCCGTGCTCCTCGGCCGCCAAAGTGACCATCAACGTCATTGACGTCAACGACAACGTGCCCGTTGTGCTGTCCCCGCAGTCCAACACATCGTTCAAACTGGTGCCTCTCTCGGCCATCCCGGGATCGGTGGTGGCTGAGGTGTTTGCCGTAGATGGGGATACGGGCATGAACGCAGAGCTCAAGTACACCATCGTCAGTGGTAACAACAAGGGGCTGTTCCGAATTGACCCGGTGACAGGAAACATCACTTTGGAGGAAAAGCCCTCCGTGTTAGACATTGGCCTTCACAGGCTGGTGGTCAATATTAGTGACCTGGGCTACCCACGTTCCTTACACACGCTGGTCTTAGTTTTCCTCTATGTGAATGACACAGTAGGAAATTCCAGTTATATATATGAGCTCATCCGACGTAAAATTGAGACCCCCATCGACCGGTCCATTGTGGATACTAGTGAGACTTACCAGAGTGGGGACTACCTGACAATCATGATAGCCATCGTAGCAGGGGCCATGGTGGTGATCGTGGTCATCTTTGTCACTATCCTGGTGCGCTGCCGGCACGCGTCACGCTTCAAGGCGGCTCAGCGCAAGAAACAAGGTGCTGAGTGGATGTCCCCCAACACAGAAAACAAACAGAACAAGAAGAAAAAGCGCAAGAAGAGGAAGTCGCCTAAGAGCTCCCTGCTGAACTTTGTCACCATCGAGGAGAACAAACCGGACGACCCCGCTCACGAGCCCATCAACGGCACCATCAGCCTCCCGGCCGAGCTCGAGGAGCCAGGCATCGGCCGCTTCGACTGGAACACCGCCCCCACCACCACCTTCAAGCCCAGCAGCCCCGACCTGGCCCGGCACTACAAGTCTGCCTCGCCACAGTCCGCCTTCCACCTCAAGGCCGACACGCCAGTGTCGGTCAAGAAGCACCACGTTATCCAGGAGCTGCCGCTGGACAACACCTTCGTCGGCGGCTGTGACACGCTCTCCAAGCGCTCCTCCACGAGCTCGGACCACTTCAGTGCCTCGGAATGCAGCTCCCAAGGAGGTTTCAAGACAAAGGGCCCGTTGCACAACAGACAGGTAAAGGAGCACTTTTACTGGTCTATAAGCAGTGCGTATAATTGCTCTGTGCCACAGTACTAAAGTGCCAATCATAGCTGAAGTCTGGATGGCATAGAGAGAGATAGATAGAAAGAAAAAAAGAAAGTAAAATGGTCCCACCTTTAGTTCTCATCATGTTTCAAACCAAAAAGCAACATTGTCATCATTGTGGTTAGATTTTACAATGAGTAATCACAGTCTCATTGCTGATGTCAGTATGTAGCATCTAGACATTTTATCTCTGGTGTCTCTGTTTACTTGTTTGTTTGTTTATTTTGCTTGCTTGCTACCTGCTGAACTGAAGGAGAAGCGAGCCAGGGAGAAAATTGCTTACGTTTGGTGGGATATGTGATGATAGACAGCCAGTGGCAGTGTGTGATACTCTAGATGCAAAACTAGAACGGTGAATTGGTTTTGTTTTTTTGGCCTTTTAATCACTGTGCAACAACACAATGCTTTCAGACTTTGTAAAAGAAACATTTTTTTCTTGCCTGTCTACTGCAATAACTACTCCAACATGCGCATTGCCAAATACCCTGTCGTTTGGGAAAAGCCCCTGAAAACGAACCTGTTCTTGTGCAGGCAGGTTCAGCTTCTACAAGGCTCCTTTTATTGATCATTTTGGCTTGATTTATTTCATTAATTTTGTGTCATGTCCACATACTTGCAGACAGCCCACTCTTTTTCTTTTCAGCCTTTTTAGTATGTTTCTTTCATCTGTGTTTCATTCAGCGCATATGCTGATATCTTCTTTCTGAGAAAAAAAAACGAAACGTTCTTATCATTATGTTTAAAACATGGGCTATTTTTTTTAAAGTCCTATCTCAGTTATTATTCATTATCCCTTTTATTAATTATTTCTTATTTATTTTATTTATTTGTGCATTAAACTAATGGGGGAACTAACCCAAGCTGTTATGCAATTTGAAATGTATCAAAGTCTAAAAGGATCTTCTATTAGTGACTCAAATATGGGCTTAATCCGAAGCACTTCTTAATGATTCAAATTCAGATCTGTTTAGGACATAAACAAAGACAGGGTGCCCTTCTAGTGTGAGCCACCTCTTACAGCACTGGAATGGGAAGAGAGAAGGATAGAGGAGGAGAGCGAGTGAGTGAGTGAGTGAGAGCAAGAGAGGGAAGGGAGAAGGGAGGGGGGGCCTTTAGGGGGCAGTGTTGCTCTGTAAGGCTTCACTTGGCTCTTGGCCAACATGCAGTGTCTGTGATAGTAGGGGAGAGGTTGAAGGGAAAGATCCCCACTGTGGGTGCATGTGTGCATGTATGCGTGTGTG